>NC_043008.1:34540789-34608289 GCF_006345805.1 Octopus sinensis
CACACACACTCACACACACACGCAGACACAGTTATATATACATATATACGTTCACATATATACGCATGTATATATAATATATATTTATATGTTGTTTGTCACAATGAGGATATTCAAACTTCTTATAGGCATATTTATCCAAGATACACTGGTTTAATATATTCAATTTTTAAGGGATATCAAACATTTTTATTAAATTAGAAAACAGAGAGGTCTAATGGATTCAAATTAATTTATCAATCAATCAACATATTAACCAACAATTGTTTCATTTCTTAAATAAGATTAAAATTACAAAACATATATACTCTTTTACTTTTTACTTGTTTCAGTCATTTGACTGTGGCCATGCTGGAGCACCACCTTTAGTCGAGCAAATCGACCCCAGGACTTATTCATTGTAAGCCTAGTACTTATTCTATCGGGCTCCTTTTACCTAACTGCTAAACGTAAACACATCAGCATCGGTTGACAAGCGATGTTGGGGGAACAAACACAGACACGCAAACATATACACAGTAGTTGTGATGCTTGTGCCGGTGGCACATAAAAAGCACTATCCGAACATGGCCGATGCCAGCGCCGCCCCGACTGGCTTCCGTGCCGGTGGCACATAAAAAGCACCGTCCGAACGTGGCCAATGCCAGCGCTGCCCCGACTGGCTCCTGTGCCGGTGGCACATAAAAAGACCATCCGAACATTGCCAGTGTCGCCTTGGCTGGCTTCCGTGCCGCTGGCACGTTAAAAGCTCCAACCGACCGTGACCGATGCCGGACCCCCCCTGGCACCTGTGCAGGTGGCACGTAAAAAGCACCCACTACACTCGCGGAGTGGTTGGCGTTAGGAAGGGCATCCAGCCGTAGAAACTCTGCCAGATCGGACTGGAGCCTGGAGCAGCCCCTGGCTTCCCAGACCCCGGTCGAACCGTCCAGCCCGTGCTAGCGCGGAAAATGGACGTTAAACGATGATGATGATGATGATGATATATATGACGGGTTTCTTTCAGTTTCCTTCTACCAAATTCACTCACAAGGCTTTGGTCAGCCCGAGGCTATAGTAGAAGGCACTTGCCCAAGGTGCCACACAGTGGGACCGAACCTGGAACCATGTGGCTTGTAAGCAAGCAATGTACCACACAACCACTCCTACATACCTTGTAAGGAAAATCATCAATGTTTTAGAGGACAATAAGGATTACATTAGGCTGCTTTCAGAATATACAGAATGATCAAACATGTTTACAATGTGTGTATGCATATGTGTGTGTGTATGTGTGTATGCATACATTAAAATTATTCCTCTCATTTAAATTCAAAAATAGTAATAGTAATAATTTGTTTGTTACTTGTCGAGCCAGGCCTGGTTCATATGGGCTGGTTTCCCGGTTTCCTTGGCGTATAGGTTCCCCACCTGGACGGGACATCGGTCCGTAGCAGGTCAGCTGCAAGATGTAGGAGGAAAGAGTGAGAGAAAGTTGTGGCAAAAGAGTCAGGAGAAGTTCACCATTACCTTCTGCCGGAGCCGCGTGGAGCTTAGGTGTTTCGCTCATAAACACACACATCACCCGGTCTGAGATTCGAACCCGCGATCCCTCGACCGCAAGTCTGCTGCTCTAAACACTAGACCATGTGCCTCCACAACAGTAATAATGATGAATGATGGGTTATATCAAGGGTGGGGAAACCCCTGCCTGCTGATGTAATTGCGCCTACAAGCCCATTTTATTGCACCTGCAGGCTAGTATACTTATATGTACAAAATATATTAGATTTTTCAATTATAGAATTTATATAAAATTTACATGCCTATTTGTGACATAAGTTGTGTTTCCACCATGACTTAAAACTGTTAGACTTGAACAGAAAATCGTCCGGCAATTGCCATTTGAATGGAAATTTTGTTTTCACCAGAAAACATATGTTGCTAGGTTTGTACCACCACCTTGAGATCCAACTACACTCTAGCTGAAAAATATAGAATACCTCATAGGTAATGTAAATGTCCTAAATTCAGTGGCAGTGTTAATGGAGATGTTACACTTTAATTTAATGTCTTGAACTTATCTTTATTAATTTATCTCGAATTACACATAGATATATACAAGATTTACTCAGATATAAGAGTTAGAACTTGTGATCCGCCCACAGACCTTTTGCTTTGGAAATTTTTGCCTACTGCACTAAAAAAGTTTCCCCACCCCTGGGTTATATTATATATGAGTAAATTAATATAATGAATAAAAGAAAGTAAAGGAAAATAATATTCCTGTTCATGGAATGAAATAACATAAAAGGGAAACAAAATTTACGCCTATGTTTGTACATGTGTGCATGTATATGTGCCCACATACATGCATACAAGTAATATACTTATATATATATATAATATATATATATATATATATATATATATATATATATATATATATATATATATATATATATATATATATATGTATATATATATATACATATATATATATACACGCACACACATACACACTCACACACGCAACAAGTACGTATGTCAATATGTTTATCAATATGCACTTGTTCTGGTATATATGCGCCTTTCCAATTTACTTCTTTAGGTATATAGCTTGATATATATATATATATATATATGAGCAGAAATAAAGTAAAGATAAAATAAAAATGAAATATAAGGGATATAAAAAAATAAAATGAATATAAAAATAAAAAGTAAAAATAGAATATAAAGTAAATATAGAAGAAATAAAATAAAATAAAATAGAATGTACAAAGTGAAAGAAACTGGAATAAATCTATGTCCATGTGTATATACATGTGTGTTTATATGTAACAAGTATGGATGCTGTTGTTTATGCATTATTGTGTATGTCATCATCAGTATCATCATCGTTTAATGTCCACCTTCCATGCTAGCATGGGTGGGACGATTTCACAAAAGCTGGCCTGGCTGAAGCCTGCACCAGACTTCTGTGACTGTTTTGGCAGGATTTTTACAGCTGGATGCCTTCCTAACGCCAGCTACTCAGCAGAGTGGACAGAGTGCTTTTTTCATGGCACAAGCACAGGCGAGGTGAGTAGTAAAGGAAGAGAAAGATATAGATGTGGCAAGTGCCAGGGCATACCCTTGAGGTTTAAATGCAATGATATAAGTGGCAGGATGCAAAGGGAGTGTAATTAAAGAGTGCTAGTAAGTGGCAAAAGACTTGGGTATGTATAGAGTTGGGGGACTACCAGATAGCAATGGTATAGAGGAACAGGGGTGTGAGGACAGGATTGAGGAGTGAGAGCTAGTCATAGTGTATGAAGGAGTTACATGTGGGGGAAACACACAGATTTTGAACTCAGAATATGAAGACTAATAAGCCTACAGCGCCCACAAAGTGTAAAGCAGATACATAGTAGAGTGAGACAGGGCATATGAGTAGAACACACAGGCTGGGAGCAAGTGGAGAACAATGATGCAGTGGCACAGGGCCAAGAGGTCAAGGGAGTAGGAGGTAAGCAAAGTACATGAAGCAGAAATGTGAGGAAGAGAAGAGATGTAGAGATGTAATTTGGTTTGTTGTGGTTGAGTGTGTGAGAAGTTTTCTTGTTAAGTGTGGGTGGGACACATAGCACTTCAAGAACTCAGTTTCACTGACGTGGGCAGGTCTTCTCAAGAACTTCATATTGCCATACATCTTGGTCCATTGGCGTTTCCTCTGTGAAGCCCAGCTTCCTGAGATTGGTCCTTACCACTTCATCCCATGTCTTCCTGGGTCTCCCTCTTCCACAGGTACCATCTACTTTCAGTGGTCGGCACTTCTTTATGCAGCTGTCCTCATTCATATCCATCACATGTCCAAACCAGCACAGTCTTCTCTCTTGCATGCTACATCTGATTCCTCTTAGGCCCAACTTTTCTCTCAATACATTTTCACTTTGCCGTACATGTGTACTGATGTTGCACATCCAACAGAACATACTACATTCATTTCTCTCCAGTCTACGCATATCTTCTACATTCAGAGCCCATGTCTCACTACCATGGAGTATAGCCATTTGTACACAAGCATCATATAGTCTACCTTTCACTCTGAGAGAGTCCTTTTGTTGCCAACAGAGGTAATAGCTCTCTGAATTTCCTCCATTTGAAAAAATATTTGAAAAAACATAACATACCTGTTATTAGTCTGTGGGGAAAAAAGTATTATTAATCAATGCTACACATATTTCTGCGCCGACATGGTGTTTATCAAGGCTACACCTAATACATAAATCCACATACATACATATACATATATATATAAACACATACATGTGTGTGTGTTTGTGTGTGTGTGCATGCATGCTTATATAGATATTTCGTTCTAAAGTTCTTTCATTAGACCTTAAGCAAATATACATATTATTGAAAGATTATCAAAGTAATTATGTTAATGATTATGTTTATTACTAGTTATTATATTATAGGATTATATATTTATACATTTAGATATATGTTGGGATGGTGTACTTAGTATTCATATTTGGGCTTACTCTATACATCTTTGATTACTATGAGGATTTATTTGGTGTATTACGTCATCAAAATTGATTTCATTGATAGATATATAGCATTTTCATCTAAATTAAAATGTATTGTTATACAGTTAATTAATGGGGATCAATACTCTGTTTTACTACTACCATCACTATTAAACTGATTTTTAAATATTATATAATTAGCATAACATGGTGTATGTTATTTATGACTATATTATGTTATGTTTGTAAGTACAGTTATACACAGTTACACTAATTATACTTAAATTTTAATTTATATCTTCATAAAATTTGTATTAAAATTAAAATGTATTATATTATTTAGTTAATTAGTGAATATCAATGCTCAATATTGTTATTACTATTATTAAGTATATATTTAAATATTACATACTGTAATGTGGTACATATTATTTTTATTTTTATTTATGCTAATATCCTTGTATGGTTAATATCCATGCTTAGATTAAAAGTAGTTATATTATCTGATAGATAGTAAAGATTCATGTTCTCTATTATTACTGAAATGAAATTCAATCATTATATAATATGGTATAATATTGTATGTGTGATTTATATTTGTTATTTCCAATTATTCTAATTTATGTTTTATTTTTTAATTAAGCTATAGGTACTATATTATTTCAGTGTTTTTAATGTTAGGTTTAATTTGTTATCTGTTTAATAAATCTATTTAATATTCTAGAATATATCTAGGTTAATTGTAACAAATTAGAATAGTTTAATGTTTGATTACATTTATAGTCTATTTAATAAATTTATTTATTTTCTATCTTCTCCAAGCCAATAATTTATGTTTAGATGTTATATACTTAAATTATTACTGCTTATTTTATATCCTATTTATACTTGTAATTTTCATTTCTAAAGACATATTCAGAGTAGTGTTAACATGTCTACACTAACAACTTTCAGTTCAATGTTAATTCCCCAATTAATTAAATTTTCTAAAGACATATTTTGAGTAGTGGTAACAAGCTGAAATATTTTCTCTCCGAGAATTCAATCTTTGTGCTTAGATTTTATTATTTGAAAAATCTCTCCAGTGTATAACTGGCATTTTCTATCTGAAATATGAGAAGCCATATAATCATATAATCTTTACCATTATCCTTTAACATCCATATAAATTTGCTGAGACTAGTATTTTTAATTTTATGTTTATTTATAAAACAACTTTCGTGGTTTGCAATTCTTTGTTTAAATCTAGTTTCAGTTGAACCTATATAATGGTATTCCTTCCCTTCAGATTCAACTATGCACCTATATATTAAGTTCTCTTGTTTACAATTTCCTTTAATCCTACAATCACAATTCATATTAACATTATTGTTAATTGAGTTGTTTTCATTTTTATTATTTTTATTATTAGGGTTAGGAAGGGAGTTAATATCAGCTATATGTCTTCTATTATTGTCATTTACCCTACCACCATTTTCATTAAGGTTACAGTTGTTATAAAAAGTATCCAGTTTTCTATTGTTAATTGAGGATATAATTGCAAAAAGATTCTTTGATTGGGAATGACCAACTCTTATAGATTTAAAATTAATAATATCACCATACTTATCTTTATTTAAATGTTTCTGTATTGATTGGTAAATGGATTTGACTATGTTATTTTTAAATTGACTTGCAAAGGAGATGATGAACTGCAAAGTGTTTGCTTTATAAGGACACTCATAGTCTATATTATTCTTCTCAGAATTTATGCAAGAAGTATATCTTATTTTATTATTTATATTATGTTTATTTTTATAAGACTTTTCAAGTATATCCTTATCAATACTATTCATTTCCAATTTACTGGATTTTATATTTTTGCCTTTCTTATTAGCATATTTAGTATCAGGTTTCATGGGTTTATAATTAGTTTTAGTATTTATTTCTACACTTATGCTATTGTTTTTCCTATTTTTAGAACCTTGGCCATTAATCCTGGGGTTTATTGTCCTATCTATACTTCATTTATTTTATTATCATTTATAGCTTTAGTTTTTCTATTATGTATTATATTTGGGCTATCTATAATTATTTTATTTTCCCTATTTACATTAAGTATGCATTTACTAGGTCTATTTTATTTTGTGCTTATATCCTACCTTTTTAAGTGCATCATTATAGAAGTTAGCATTTTTTGTAGAAGATTTTTCATCATATGAACAATAAGTTTCTTTTCTATGTTTTTAATTAATGTGTATTTTGTTGAATTTGGATGATTACTCAGATTATTAATATATTTTAGATTTGTATTGTGCTTGTGGTATGGTTCATATTTACCAGCTACAAGATTAAAGTTAATGTCTAAAAAATTAACCAAGTTATTTTCTTTTTCAATAGAGATTGAGAAACCATAATTTTTAAAAAATTTGTATAATTTTTTCTTATATAGTTCCAAATTTCTATTTGATGGATTTAAAACTAAAAACAGTGCATCATCCCTATATAGTCCACCTGTTATTTCAGGGAATTTATAATTAAATTCATGTAGAATGTATATATCCACTATGTCCATTACTTGGACTGAGTCTGCAGACCACATGGTGATGTCAAATGAATTATATGAGCCCTCTCTAACCCAATATTTATTATCAAACTTAATCACTAATTTTCTGGCATTTAAAATAACATAAATTTCTATCATGTTTAAGTCAGAGTCTTTTAGCAAAAGTGTCTTATTCAGAATTATAGGGTTAATGGAAGAGTAATAGTTGTCAATATCGACCAGTAAGAATTTAAATTTATATTTATTAACAACTATACTGTTGAACCAGCCTAGTGCTTCTTGGGTGTTTACCCAAAGTTCAAGTTTAATCTTTTTCTTAAGTATAGATATATGTTTATTCAAGATATTCTTACTTAATATACCTATGTCAGATTTTCCAAGGCATATAAGCCTAGATTATACAATACCTAAAAATCAGTTTAATAGTGATGGTAATAAGAAAACTGAGTATTGATCCCTATTAATTAACTGTATAAGATTATACATTTAATTTAGATAAAAATACTAAATATCTGTCAATGAAGTCAATTTTGATGATGTAATACACCAGATAAGTTCACATAATAATCATAAATGTATAGAGCAAGCCCAAATATGAATACATATATCTAAATGTATAAATATATAATCCTATAATATAATAACTAGTAATAAATATAATCACTAAAATAATTACTTTGATAATCTTTCAATTATATGTGTATCTGCTTAAGATCTAATGAAGTAACTTTAGAATGAAATATGTACATACACACACATAAGTATGCATGTATATATATATATATGTATGTATGTATGTATGTATGTATGTATGTATGTATGTATGTATGTATGTATGTATGTATGCATGTATGTATGTATCTATACTAATACATAAATAGATAAATATCTGCATACACACACATCCATGAGTATAAACATAGTAACATGAGCATACATGATCGCAAAAGTATTAAGGATATTTTTGTATCTAAATATAAATGATATATAATTAATTAACCTATCACCACAATGAATGCATACTTAATAACCAATATAATAACTTAGGAAGAAAACACACACATACACATACATATATGTATATATATATATACACGCACACACACATTAATACATAAACAAGGCTATCCATACTTGTTTAGTATGTATATATATGAAGGTGCATGGCTCAGTGGTTAGAGCATTGAGCTTATGATCGTGAGGTTGTGAGTTCAAATCCCGGACCGGGCTGCGTGTTATGTTCTTGAGCAAGACACATTATTTCACGTTGCTCCAGTTCACTCAGCTGTAGAAATGAGTTGCGACATCACGGGTGCCAAGTTGTATTGGCCCTTGCCTTTCCCTTGGATAACACTGGTGGCGTGGAGACTGGAGGCCGGTATGCATGGGCGACTACTGGTCTTCCATAACAACCTTGCTCGGACTTGTGCCTGGGAGGGTAACTTTCTAGGTGCAATCCCACAGTCAATCATGACCGAAGCGAAGGGGGTCTCAATATATATATATATATATATATATATATATATATATTTAGACAGATGTAAGAGCTCTCTGAATTTTGCCCAGGCTATTCTTATTCTAGCAGCTACACTTTCAGCACATCCTCCCCCTCTACTGACTTGGTCACCTAGGAGCGGAAGATATCAACTACTTCTAGTTTTTCTCCCTGGAATGTGGCACTTACATATATATATGTGTATGTGTGTGTATGTGTGTGTGTGCTCAACAAGCTTCTTTCAGTTTCCATCTACCAAAAACACTCACAAAGCTTTGATCAGCCTGAGGCCCAAGGTGCCACATGGTGGGACTGAACTTGAAACCATGTAGTGCAGAAGGAATCTTCTTACCACACAGCCATGCCTGTGCCTAGCTATAAAAACACCATTTATTAAAACCATATATATCAACAATAAACACATCCTTGATTTCACAACTAACAACACTCATAAACTCTCATAAAGAAACTCCCCTGTCTCTCCCATATTTTTATTTATCTTCTATGATCAATGGCAAAATAACAAGATATACACAAACATATACCAAAGCTGACTGATCACCCACTGTCATGCACACATACACACAGATACTTCCTTGAATAAGTGTAAACATTCAAAAACATAAAATTCTAAAGAAATTCCAACTACCACACACATGCACACACACACACACACACACACGCACACACACACACACACACACAGATATCTTTTTTCAAAACAAGTAGAAGGAAATTGAATAAAAGTTCAGATGCACTTTTAGCCACAAAACAATCCCTCAAATCACTCATCCATGAAAAACACTGTTCATTAGGGTATAGCAATCCACAATAGATATATCCTTAATTACTTTTTCAAATATCACATTCATAAAAACCCTTTTTCACAAACAAAAAACATTTATTTACAACCTTACAAACATGGAAACACACATACACCCAGCACACACTGAAAAAAATGTGATTCATCAACTCATCAACAAATCCTTATCAAATCAATAACATACCTTGCTATTTACAATTGAAAGAAATATCTATAATACTATATCTATATATCTATTGGTCTGTCTGTCTATCTGTCTGTTTGTCTGTCTGTCTCTCTCTTTCTTTCTCTCTCTCTCTCTCACCATATATATATATATATATATATATATATATATATATATATATATATATATATATATTATATATATATTGTATAGAGGGCATTATTACACATAAATGCCTCACACTAAGAGGGACAAAGTCATTACTACCAAAATTATACTAATCAAACCCAAATGCAGTTCTTCAAAGCAAGACATTTAAAAAATGAATTTAGTTCTGTATCACCGTGATTTCACATTCAACTTACGTCTTATGATCCTCAGCAGAACTGATTCTGAACACACTTTGTCCCTCTTAGTGTGAGGCATTTATGTGTAATAATGCCCTCTATACAATATAGATATAATTAATTATTTTCGAATTCTTTTCTTTTATGAGGTTTTTCACGCTAACTACCTGATAATTTCTTGTTAAGATTCCTTATTAAGAGGTTATCCTCAATTGTTAAACTATATATATATATATATATATATATATATATATATATATATATATATATAGATTCAGATGAATATGGTACTTAAGTTGAAGGCACCAGAATTTAGTATGGTATTATCCATATAATTTAAAAAAGGTGATTATAATCAAAATAAACAACAAGGATATCCAGAGGTAATGTAGTACGATCGTTTCATGCAACTCCATTTAATTGAACAATGCAAACATTGCTCTACATTTTAAATTGATGTAATGTTTACATTGTTCAATTAAATGGGGTTGCATGAAACGATCGTACTGCATTATCTCTAAATACCCTTGTTGCTTATTTTGATTATATACACACACATATATATAAATGTAACTACATGTAAATCGTTGGCGATTTTTTTATCTTTTTCTTCCTTTTCTATTGGACTTTACTCTGTTTCTGAAGAAGAGCTTTGCTCGAAATGTTAAACCATCTTTTTTTCCTTCCCTGAGCATCTGCTAATACTCTACATGTACTATGTCCTTGCATTGTTGCTTTTTGTGTTTGTTCTTCACTTTTTTGGGGTTATATATATCGGTGCTTCATTGTACCATTTATTTACTTTTATGTATATATATATATATATATATATATATATATATATATATATAATATATATATATATATTATATATATATATATATATTATAGTTAATCCAAACAAGAAATATATATATATATATATATATATATATATATATATATATATATATATACTCTTTTACTTGTTTCAGTCATTTGACTGTGGCCATGCAGGAGCACTGCCTTTAGTCAAGCAAATCGACCCCAGGACTTATTCTTTGTAAGCCTAGTACTTATTCTATCGGTCTCTTTTGCCGAACTGCTAAGTTACAAGGATGTAAACACACCAGCATCGGTTGTCAAGCAATGTTGGGGGGACAAACACAGACACACAAACATATACACACACATACATATATATATACAGATATACGACAGGCTTCTTTCAGTTTCTGTCTACCAGATCCACTCACAAGGCTTTGGTCAGCCCGAGGCTATAGTAGAAGACACTTGCCCAAGGTGCCATGCAGTGAGAATGAACCCAGAACCATATGGCTGCTTGAAGCTCACTAACTTCTTACACTTTGATTCTTGGATCTTACCTTTTCTATATATGTATAATATATATATATATATATATATATCAGCATCATCATTGTCGTTGTTTAACGTCTGCTTTCCATGCTGGCATGGATTGGATAGTTTGACTGAGAACTGGCAAACCAGAAGGCTGTACTAGTCTCCAATTTGATCTGGCAAGGTTTCTACAGCTGGACGCCTTTCCTAAAGCCAACCATTCTGAGAGTGTAATGGATATCACAAATTAGGGAATGGAATAGATAAAATTCAGGCTACATATGTTTCATAGGTAGCAGAACCTCACATGTAGTAATTACCCAAGTGAGGGGTAATCCATTAGCTACTCATCAGGCCAAAGATACCTTATTCAAATGAAGTTTACGTTATCATCAAGGGATCTCATTTTAACTAGTAGGAGATTCAATCAAAAATACATGGAAAGCACAAACATTGGGCCTCACCAAGGCAATGACTAGTGACCAAGACCTTTGGAGATATGCTGTGCTTTAGAAGACTCGACAAGCCAAGTGAGACCATAACCCATGGCCTATGTCAGTGGTGTATAACCAGCCCACTTATGAGCACCTGTCATTCACTGTACAACAAATTTTGCTTGCAAAGACCTGTTGAGACATAAATCAAAATCAAAATCGTTGACATGACCAATGACAGTACCGCCTGATTGGCACTCATGCTAGTAGAATGTTAAAAGCAACATCTAAGTGTGACTCTTGCCAAGGCTGCTGACTGACTCCCATGCCGGTAGCATGTAAAAAGCACCATTCGAGTCTGATCGTTGCCAGCGTTGCCTTACTGGCACATGTGCTGGTGGCACGTGAAAAATCAACATTCGAGTTTGGTTGTTGCCAGTGCCACCAGCGTACCTCCCGTGCAGGTGGCATGTAAACACACCTTTTGAGCATGGTCGTTGTCAGTACTGCCTGACTGGCCCTCATGCCAGTGGCACATAAAGCACCAACTACACTCTCAGAGTGGCTGGTGTTAGGAAGAGCATCCAGCCATAGAAATTTTGCCAGATCAGATTGGAGCAGTCCTCAGTCAAACCCTCCAATGCATGCCAGCATGGAAAGCAGACATTAAACGATGATGATGATGATGATGATGATGATGATGATGATGATGATGATGATATATACCTCACAATCATGAGGTAATGAGCTTGATTCCACACACACCCTCCTAGAATAATTTGAAATGTAGCATATGCCTCTTTTTATTATACATACAATTTGAATCTAATTGCAATTTTAGTATCATTGTAAAAAGACATACAACGTAATTACATAACTCATTTTCCCACTCCTTGGGCAGAAAAAATACAGTCATTTTGACTGGTTTCTGTTTTTGTTAGACATTCATCAGAGAAAGTTTATAGGTTTCTATTTTTAATCTTTTGGTCAAGAAGGATGACAGTACCCATGACTTGGATAATAGGTCCTCTGAAACTGGTAAGAGGAAGGAAGGGAGGGAAGGAGGAAAATATCTTTAAGTGGAGATTTGACCCAAATGCTTGTAACAAGGAGTGGAACTAATTTTTATCTGTCAAATGAACTGGCTTGGAAAATCAGTGTTATGTGTCTTGCACAGCAACACCACACAGTTTTAGTAGTATAATTTGGACTAAAGACTGCATGTTCAGTAGGCTAGCACTTTAAGTTTAATGCAATTGATCCTCATAATTATATTATAATCATATAGTAATCATATAATAATAATAATATTATTTATCATCTGTTTATAATTATATTATTATTCATATTCTGGTTATAATTACTGTATTATTAATTATATTTCATCTCACTGTAACCTTATATTTAAATTTGTTTCTTTATCAGGAACATCTACATGGTCACTTAAACTGTTAGAAATAGTAACCAAATCTTCTTCAAATTACAACACGTCATTTTAAATAAAGAAAGAACACATTAAACAAATAATATGTTCTCACATACTGATGATAAGATGGTCGGAGGTTCGTTGTATTTAGGAAGAAGACAGGATGGTCACAGTTGAAAGGATGTTGACCATAGATCTCCTCAGATTCATTTGGATCTAAATAACAATGATGACAACAGCAATATTTCTCTATTTCATGTCTGTAGATGAAATTGTATTGAAAGGCTCTATAAGAATTTTATTCGAAATGGAAATTGTAGTTAAGACACCCATGCCGGTGACATGTAAAAAGCACTGTCCGAACATGGTAGATGCCAGCGCCGCCTGACTGGCATCAGTGTCGGTGACACGTAAAAGCACCAACCGATCGTGGCTGTTTGCCAGCCACCTCTGGCCCCTGTGCTGGTGGTAGGTAAAAAGCACCCACTACACTCACGTAGTGGTTGGCGTTAGGAAGGGCATCCAGCTGTAGAAACACTGCCAGATCAGACTGAAGCCTGGCGCATCCTCCCGACTTCCCAGACCCCGGTCGAACCGTCCAACCCATGCTAGCATGGAAAACGGACTTTAAACGATGATGATAATGTTGATGACGATGATGATGATGATGATGATGATGATATATTAAAAAATTCAATATTTTACACTTTATGAAATAATATGGTAACTGAGGAAGATTTTGTTACAGACACATTTTCAGACATAGTATATCAAGGACTATATTACCTAATGTGTTCCTTCATTCTTAAGAAGGTAGTGTATGAATGAGGAAGATTATGCTGTTGTCTTCATGTTCAGATATAAAGTGTTGGCAACTACAACATTCAATATATCTTTCTAAGACTTCAATATCTCCCAAACAACTTTGCACCTGAATAATGGCATTGGTGATAACAATGTTTTATGATTAGCATTCGAAATTATTGAAACTAAACACATTAATCAAATATTAAATATTATCCATACTCATGTTGATATTCAGTCACCTTTACCCTCTCGAAAATTCTAGTCACATTTGAAGATGCCCTTTCCATCTTTGATGCTCAGTTGTCAAAGCTAATTCATGTCATTCATTCAAGACACAAATGGTTTATAAATTATCAGACGCCAGATGAATCAATCATTGATTTTTATCAAATGCATTCGTATTATTGTAGAACACAGTTTCAGTATCTAAGAAGCTATTTCTGAAGGCAGTGTAACAGAATTTCGTTATCTATGATGTTTAAAACAAACTATGAGAGATGCTGTGGTTGCAAGAATTATATCTAATGATATTCATGCAACTCTATTAGAATTTGGACAGCACAATTATTTCATTATATGAACTTATTCTAAAGTGAACTCAAGTCTGAACTCTCAAATAATATTTTACAATTAGATTGTCTAAATCAGTGCGGGTATCACCTCAAAACAGCAAGGAAAGTTATTTTCAATTTGGAATGAAAATTGTTAATTGTGATTTTTTTTAGACTCACAAAGTACCTATGAATAAGTGTCCTACAAAAATATTTGCACTGTGACAAATGTAGAAAAAGTATTAGGTTATGCACAAAATATCCCAATTTGATCACAGGCCTGTTTGATTAGGGTTTATCTAGGGCTATAAACAACGATTACCTCAACAGAATGAGCAGCTAGAAATAACATCCAAATTTCCCTTGATTCACACCTGTATATGTTTGAACATAAACAGGTTAGATGTTTTGGCCAGATATGACCAGTTTAAATGCTAAAGAATTAATGTATTTCTCAGACAGAATTTTCATGGACTTTTGAATTACAGGTGCAACCATCAATGAGTTTTTACAGTTTCTATCAACTCAATTTCTTTTACAAGGATTGGAAATGAGCTGAGGTTATGACAGATGATACATAGTAGTGTAGATAGACTAGAAGCTGTCCAGAGCAGGTCTTGAGTTTATTGTCCCTTATACCAGCTTATACAGCAGATTCCAAGATGCTACCCCCATAAAAGTTTGCCCAAGATAGACTGATCCACCTTCCCTTCCCCTTAGTTACAAAAGTGATAGCACATGCCCAAAGTACCACACCATAGCATCAAATACAGAAAACCTCTTAACCACTGAGCCATGCCTGCATCCTATACACACACACACACACACACACACACATACACATACACACACACAAACACTCAAATACACATATATATGAACACATGCATACACTCACAGGAGTACACACACACACACACACACACACACACACACACATT
Organism: Octopus sinensis; assembly: GCF_006345805.1. NCBI lineage: Eukaryota > Metazoa > Mollusca > Cephalopoda > Octopoda > Octopodidae > Octopus > Octopus sinensis. The sequence continues at coordinate 34,556,162 of NC_043008.1, forward strand.
TAATGTTTACAAACCTTTAGCTGTAGAACTTCTGACTAAATGCATTTCGTTACTTTTTGGTGAAACATGTCTGGAAGATTGTCCTGGCATATCTCACAGTTCATAGACTATAGTTGAAATATTCCAGGCACCAGGCAAAAGAATTTTCTTGTTGCCCTGGGCTATTCATCAGAGGGCAAGTACCCTTTCTTTCCTCTACCTAAAAAGAGAGCTTATAGCAAAATGCAATTTTATATCAAATATACCATATAGCATATGGTTTCATGTATACTCTAGTACATGTGATATGCTTTACTATACACCATATCTTCTGCCCTTTTTTCTCATCCTTAAGCCCTTCATAAAGCTGCACTCCCCTCAAGATTTGTGGTCTTACCATCTATATGACAGCCTCACTAGAGCTGGTAGTATGAAAAAAGAACCCAGTACATGTTGTAAAAGTGGTTCGAATTTGGAAGGAAACTTGCCAAAGCAAACACTCATGTGTGATTCTGTCCTCGAGCCATCAGGGCCAAAATTTTTACTTCAGTATAGGCAAAATTTGACTTCAGAATACCATGAACTGGAACAGATATTGCCAGACATCTTTTTATCACCATCATCATCATCATCGTTTAACGTCTGCTTTCGATGCTAGCATGGATTGGATGATTTGACTGAAGTCTGGCAAACCACATGGCTGCACCAGACTCCAATCTGATCTGGCAGAGTTTCTACAGCTGGGTGCCCTTCCTAAAGCCAACCACTCCGAGAGTGTAGTGGGTGCTTTAAAGCGAGTGGGTACTCACAACGGCCATGCTCAAATGGTGCTTTTTATGTGCCACCTGCACAGGAGCCAGTTTAGCGGCACTGGCAACGACCTCGCTCAAATGTTTTTTCACGTGCCAGTAACGATGACACTCGAATGGTGTTTTTTACATGCCATCAGCACAGAGGCCAGCTTGTTGCTCTGGCAATGATCACGCTCATATGGTACTCTTAGCACTCCACTAGCATGGATGCCAGTCATCAAATTTGATTTCGATTTCGATTTCCCTTGCCTCAACAGGTCTTTGCAAGCAGAGTTTAGTGTCCAGTGAAGGAAAGGTACACATAAGTGGGCTGGTTATACCCCTGGCATAGGCCACAAGGTTATGGTCTCACTTGAGCTTGCCGGGTCTTCTCAAGCCCAGCATTTTTCCCAAGTCTTCTAATATTCTAAAACTTCTACATATCTCTTCTCATACATTGCTACGTTTTTGTCAGTTCTAAAAGAATAAAAGACAAAGCTGATCTCAACAGGATTTTCACTCTGAACCTAAAAAGCTGGAACAAATACTGAAAAGCATTGCATCCCACATTCTAACAACTCTGTTAATTTGTTGCCAATGTATTAAAGAGGATAATAAATGGTTAATTAGTTTCTTTCTATTACATTTACATTTGTGCTTAATGCTACATTTTTAATGAATTATTTCAGATATCACTGAAACATTTATCACGAACAGTTTCATTAATGAATCCTAATCCTCAGTGGTTAGGATTTTTTTTTCTTTACAATGGTTATAACTATACGAAGGAAGCTAATTAGCAGAATAATTAGAATGTCAGATAAATACCTTGTGGTATTTATTCCAGCTCTTTAGTCTTAGAATTCAAATTCTCTACCAGGGCCAACTTTACTTTCCATCCTTTCAGAGATGATAAAATAAAGTACAAGTCAAATATTAGGCATAAGAGTGGCTGTGTGGTAAGTAGCTTGCTTACGAACCACATGGTTCCAGGTTCAGTCCCACTGCATGGCACCTTTGGCAAGTGTCTTCTACTATAACCTCAGGCTGACCAAAGCCTTGTGAGTGGATTTGGTAGATGGAAACTGAAAAAAGTCCATCGTATATATGTGTATATGTAATATGTATATATGTGTGTGTATGTTTGTGTTTCTGTGTTTGTCTCCCCAACATCGCTTGACAACCGATGCTAGTGTGTTTACATCCTCGTAACTTAGCGGTCTGGCAAAAGCGACCGATAGAATAAGTACTAGGCTTACAAAGAATAAGTCCTAGGGTCAATTTGCTCGACTAAAGGCGGTGCTCCAGCATGGCCACAGTTAAATGACTGAAACAAGTAAAGAAAGAGAGTCAGTTCCCTCCATCTCTTTCTCTTTCTCTCTTCCCCATATCTTCCCCCTCTCTCTCCCTCTCTTCCTCTACCTCCCTTCCTCTCCCCTTTTCTCCCTCCTCTTCCCCCCTCCTCTCCCCCTCCATCAGATTTGGTTGTATTAATGCACTACAAGAAGACATGGGAGGTCACACACAGTACTGTTTCCACTCAAGACAACTGCTTTTACTGGATTTTCAAAGGCCTTCCTCCCCTAAGTTTCTTGATTTTGAGTTATCATTGATGCTTCTATAACTTAGCATTTTTCTAGATAGGAGTCTTGGCCCTACACAAGCCTATTTTTATCATTGGCAAGTGGTGGTCCATTAGTCAGGTTTCTATCCTTTGAATCATCCTGCAAAGGACATCTAGGGCCAAGACTCCTATCTAGAAAAATGCTAAGTTATAGAAGCATCAATGATAACTCAAAATCAACAAAAGCATTAAAGTATAAGAATGTTGTCACAGAACAAGCCTGTGTTTAAAAAAAGCTCTTGTAAGGCATGATACATACAAAAGTATAAAAGTAAACAAACATATATAATAATACTGGCTTCAAATTTTGGCACAAGGCCAGTAATATCAGGTAAGCAGGTAAGTCAATTAACGTTTCTGTCAGCTGACTGCCTTACAAGACAAGATAGATTATGAAAGAAGACACAGTTAATGAAATACTTATTTGACCCTCCCAGAGCAGGTAAAGGCAAAGTCAACAACAGCAGAATTTGAACTAAAAAATGGAAGAAACAGAAAATTAAATTCTTCAAGGAATTTCATCTGTCATTCTACCAATGCTCTAACTCACCATTCGCTGTGTGTGTGTGTGTGTGTGTGTGTGTGTGTGTGTGTGTGTGTGTGTGTGTGTGTGTGTGTTTATTTAAATGTAAAACATTTAGACAGACACTTGTTACTTTTTCCTGTCTCCACTTTTATATCACATTATAAAGCAATATTGATTTGCAGCATGGGCAGAAGGCCACAACTATTTGAGAGAAGGTTAAGTCAATTATATTGACTTCATTATTTATTTTATTGACTCCAAAAATATGAAAGGCAATACTGACCATTGTAGTATTTGAACTCAGTATACAGGGGCGGAACAAAATAATGGTGTTGACCCACCCTTTTAATATCAACAACTAAAGGAAAACAAGTTGGGTTTCATGACACTATAGATTTGCATCTGAAAAGTTCCTCTTTAAGATGTAGGCTTGTGTAGGGATTTCTATGGGAGCTCAGCAGTTACATAAGAATGCAAATCTCCTCTCGCTCTGTTACTGATGTTGTCAAAGGCAAGGACCTATATACCCAGGTATCACTGTCCTCACAGGGTTGCCATCAAAACATAAAGAGCAGGAATAGATACTACAAGACATCTTGTCTAATACTCTATCAATTCTACCTGTAAACCTCCATGGTACTTTATTTATCAACCATAAAAGGATAAAACACTTGGTAGGATTTGAACCCTGAGAACATTGAGCCTGAATGATTAACTGCAAAATATTCTATCTCATGCAACTCAGCCAATTCACCACCTCGACTATATTACAGAGAATGAAAGCATTAAAACATAAGACTGGAATTTGAAAGTTGTCAAAGACTAATCAACCTCTTTGATACCAACCCATTTGAGACTGCACTTGGTTCTATGGTTCTAACTTCCTTTTTAATTAAGATCACTTTCTGTTTAAAAGTGATCTTAATTAAAAACCTTCCATCAAAATTTCACATTAATGTTCCAAACACCAGATTATAATAATGACAAAGTTATTTTATCTAATTCTTCAATATGGTAATGAAAGAGTTAAATGATTAGAGGTTGAAATATTTAAATGTTTATATGCTTGTATGTTTAAGATGTGTACTAGTTGTCAGTAAGATTATGAAGTTCTCATTTTCTGGACTATTAACTTCGTCTTGTCAAAAAAAATGTTTGTAAGAAGTCATTTACCTTCATGTAACAGATAGAAGGAAAACATGGATAAAGTAACATATATGGAGGAAATAGCTTGGAAAATTACCTACAGCTGAGCAATTCTCTAATTTGTGCTCCAGAAGCATTAAAACATTAAAAAAAAATTAATATGGCTAAAAGTATTTTGGATATTGCAGAGTCTAATAACTGGGCCTATCAAGAATTCTGTGCTTAGTTTTGTCTGGCTGACAACACCCAGCAAGGGTTAAGGATTAGGTATTTGCCAGGAGGAAGGTGAATTTGGCAATTGTGACTGACAATGGATTAAAAATTTGGTGGTGTGGCAAAAAATTGCAGGACATTTGGTGGCAGTTCTCAATAGATTGAGGTTTTTGGTAATAAGTTCTGTGGACTATGATGAGCACTAGTAGTGGAAAGGTGTCACTCTATGTTTTATGTATCAAAATATCTGCTTCTATAATCCATTGAACCATCACAAGATCCAGTTCTTTTTGCAGAGTGATAACTTGTGTGTTTCAATGACTTTGGGAGCCATGCCAGAAGAGTGTAAGTTCTTGGTAAATGTCCCTTGCAGGACTGTTCAAAGGATAGAAACCAGACTAATGGACCACCACTTGCCAATGATAAAAATAGGTTTGTATCGGGCCAAGACTCCTATCTAGAAAAATGCTAAGTTATAGAAGCATCAATGATAATTCAAAATCAACAAACTTAGGGAGGAAGGGCTTTGAAAATCCAAAGTTGAGAACTGTGGAGAAAAGTGTCAATGGTCTATGTGGCATGGGGAGGAGAGTGCTTAAGTAAAGTAATAAACTATAGAAGGGTGTGAGTATGGGCCAAGCATCAGCTCTTGAGTATTGAAGACTGAGGGAAAGGATTGTACCTATAATTTTCACAGAGCCATTGAGACTAGCAAGGATGGAAGAGGAAGAAACAGTCTCATTAGTTTGTGGCAGAAAGAAGCTGGGCAAAATGATATCTAATTTTTCTCAGAATGAAACCCTGGTTCAAATTTTTTCAACAGTGTAGACACTTCTAAAGATGTTGTTGTCGTTGTTTTTTTTGTTGTTTAACCCCAAAAAATCCTGATTCAGCTGGTCATGTGATCAGAAGTATTTCATTCAACCACAATCATTCTATTTTTTTTTTGGTTTTTTTTTGTTTTTATCAAGCAATGGCTTACATATTTTAGTATGTCCTTTTCCATTAAGTGTAATTTTGGATAGGAAATGGGTTGATATTTAGCTGTTATTTCTAGCAGGTCAAGTTACCACAAAGAAAATTGCTATCATTGCCGTCTCTGCTGCTGTTGTTGTTGTTGCTCTTGTTATTTTAAAATCAGTTTACCAGTGCACTAAATATTTTGGCTGCTCACCATGTTTTATTTTTCTCCTTTTACTCAATGATAGACAAATGTGTGCTTCTTCCTACGAAGTTATATTGGCATACTAGTTGCAGTATGAACAATTATTCTCTTATTCTCTAACCTTTCCATTCTGATTTCTCAGTGACCTCAGCCGGAGCCATCTAGTTAAAAATTAGACATTCATAATGAAGTAAAGCAACTTTCCCACAGGAAGGAAGACATCTGATAATGCTACTACTGCAGCAGCTACTACTACTACTACTACTACTACTACTACCACCACCACCACCACCACCACCACCACCACTACTACTACCACCACCACCACCACCACTACCACTACTACTACTACCACCACCACCACCACCACCACCACCACCACCACCACCACCACCACCACCACCACTACCACTACTACTACTACCACCACCACCACCACCACTACTACTACTACTACTACTACCACAACCACCACTATTACTACTACTACTACTACTACCACCACCACCACCACCACTACCACTACCACTACTACTACTACTACTACTACTACTACTACTACCACCACCACACCACCACCACCACTACCACTACAACTACTACTAGTAATAATAATAATAATAATAATTATTATTATTATAATTTCTTTATCTGCCATAAGGGGAATGGATGAATGGTTATTACAAGGATAAATTACATAATGATGATGATGACAACAGCCATGACAATGCTGCTACTGCTGCTGCTGCTGCTGATGATGATGTTGATGATGATGATGATGATGATGATGATGATATTAAAAGCCTTTATTTTATTTTTATTCTTTTACTGGTTCCTGTGTTGGGGCTGCCGTTATTTTAAGACACAACCACCACCAAGCTTTAGTGAATTATTTTGACCCCAATACTAATACAGTTACTTGTTTTTATCATTCTCTATCTAACGAATGGCTATGTCCACCTTGGATTTAAAGAGAAGTAACTTGACTGGAATAAATATAATACCAATATGCACATACTCTTCTTCTCCTTCACCTTCTCTTCCTCATCATTGTTTTCCATCTGTTTCTCCAGCTTTCATAGATTGCATCCTTCTCTCCTTCACCTTCCCTCTCCTCATCTTCATACCCCCTCCTCATCTTCCTTCTCATCTTTCGTTTTCTCCTCTTCATCTTCCTCCTTTTCCTCCACAACCACCATTTCTTTCTCCTCCTCTAGCTCCTACTCCTTCCTCTACGTCCTCCTCTTTCACCACCTCTTCCTCCTCATCTTTCTTTTCCTCCTCTACCTCTTCCTCCTCCTCCCTTCTTCCCTCTCCTCTTCCTCTCCCCTCTCTTCTTCCTTCTCTTCCTCTTCTTCCTTCTCTTCCTCTTCTTCCTTCTCTTCCTCTTCTTCTTCCTTCTCTTCCTCTTCTTCCTTCTCTTCCTCGTCTTCCTTCTCTTCCTCTTCTTCCTTCTCTTCCTCGTCTTCCTTCTCTTCCTCCTTCCTTCTCTTCCTCTTCTTCCTTCTCCTCTTCATCCTCCCCCTCCTCCCCTCTTCCCTCTAATCTTCCTCTCCCTTCCTCTTCCTCCTCTTCCTCTTCCTTCTCTCCTTCCTATTCCTTCTCTCCTTCCTCTTCCTTCTCTCTTTCCTCTTCCTTCTCTCCTTCCTCCCTCTCCTCTTCCTTCTCTCCTTCCTCTTCCTTCCTCTCCTCTTCCTTCTCTCCTTCCTTTTCTTTCTCTTCATCCTCTTCCTTCTTCTCCTCTACCACCCCTTCCTCCTCCTCCTCATCATCATCATCATTATAATTTTACATCTGCTTTTCCATACCTGCATAGGTTGGACTGGTCCTCTCTTACACAACACACTTGTCAATTTCCCACCATATATCTTCTCCATTCAGGAAGTTCAGCACCCTGAGATCATCCTTCACCACTTCTGCCCCGCATCTTCCTTGGTCTTCCTCCACCACATATTCCTTCTGCATCAACATCCCTGGTATTTCTTTGACTATCAGTCGTCATCCATATACATTATATGTTTGCACACTTTCTCTGATTCCTCTTATACTCAGCCCTTCTCCCAACTCATTTGGGAACTTGTCATTCACACACATTAACATTACACATCTAATAGACCAAGGGTTCTCAACCATTGGGCCACAGCCCAGTACTGGGCCACAACCCAATACTGTGCCACTTTATATGTTTGCTCACTTTCTCTGGTTAAACTTATACTCAGCCCTCTCCCAACTCATTTGGGAACTTGTCATTTATACACATTAACATTACACATCTAATAGACCAAGGGTTCTCAACCATTGGGCCACAACCCAATACTGAGCCACTCCCAAACTGGGCCATCAATCATTTGATACTGGGCCAAACATAAAGAATGAATTTAAAAATTTAATCTCTATCTTATTGATTATTGCAGTCTGCAGGACGTTTTTACATTATATACATATTTTATATGTATTATACATGTATTAATTAAATTATAAATTATGCATTTTATTGTGTTTTGTTATACCCATGATCCTCTGGTCTGTGGAGAAATTGTCTTGCATGAAACCAGTCTGTGGTGCAAAGGAGGTTGAGGAACACAGCAATAGATCGTGCTTGCTTCATTTCTTTCCAGCCTTCACATATACTTTGCTTTCAGTGTCCACATCTCACTACTATGCAACATCATAGTTCATATACAAGTATTGTACAACCTACCCTTTACTTAGAGAGAGAGGGAAAGAGAGATAGAGAGAGATATTGAGAGAGAGTGTATGAGAGAGAGAAATAGAGGGAGGGAGAGAATTTCCTTGTTATCAATCGTAATAACTTCCTCAATTTTTCTCCATTCTAATTGTATTCTGGCTACTATGCTTTCAGAAAACCCTTCACTGTTCATTAAATTACTAGGTTATGGCTGTTGCTGATTTGGTTGTAATGGTGGTGGTGGTGGTGGTTGCAGTGATGTTGGTTGTAGTTATGGTGGTGGTGATGGTGGTAGAGATGATGGTAGTTGTGGTGATTATGGTAGAGGTGATGGTGGTAATGGTTGTGATGGTGGTTGTGGTGGTAGTGTTGGTAGCATTGATGGTGATAGTGGTGGTGGTGGTGGTGGTGGTGGTGGTGATGGTGGTGATGGTGGTTACGGTGGTGATGGTGGTTTTGGTAGCAGCAGTGGTCATGGTGGTGGCAGTGACGGCAGTGGTGATTGTGCGGGTGGAGGCGTGTGCCATGATTAGCTGTATAGTAGTGATGATGATGAGGAGGTGGAAGATAATGACACTGACACCCCTGACAAGAAATCAATTTGATTTATTTCAAAATGTAATCCATACAGACATATGGCATTTCTTTTGAAATAACATTCAGTGAATGTGTATAGTACAAGTTCCTGCAACTAGAACATAAGCATTTAAGTGGTGCCCTTAACAGCAATCTTTGTTATAGTTCCTCTTTAATAAACCAAGGGCAAAGTTGGTATACTCTTTTACTCTTTTATTTGTTTCAGTCATTTGACTGTGGCCATGCTGGAGCACCGCCTTTAGTCGAGCAAATCGACCCCAGGACTTATTCTTTGTAAGCCTAGTACTTATTCTATCGGTCTCTTTTGCTGAACTGCTAGGTTACAGAGACGTAAACACACCAGCATTGGTTGTCAAGTGATGTTGAGGGGGGCAAACACCGACACACAAACATATACACACACATACATATATATATATATATATATATATATATGACAGGCTTCTTTCAGTTTCCATCTACAAAATCTACTCACAAGGCTTTAGTCGGCCCAAGGCTATAGTGAAAGACATTTGTCCAAGGTGCCACGAAGTGGGAGTGAACCCAGAACCATGTGGTTGGTAAGGAAGCTACTTACCACACACCCACTCCTGCGCCTGCAGTAATTTTATTGTATTAACTAACTTTACTGTTCTGTTCTGAAGGATTGGCTTGTTACCATTTCATCAATTATGCATCTAGGTTTTGTCTTTTATGTTTTACTTGTTTCGGTCATTGAACTCCAGTCATGGACAGGGCATTGCCTTGAAGGGTTTTTCAGTCAAGCTAATCGATGCCAGTGATTAGTTTTCTTTTAAGCTTGGTACATATTCTGTTGGTCTCTTTTGCCAATCTGCTAAGTTACAGGGATATTAACAAACCAGAATTCTAGTTCCAAGTGGTGGTGGTGGGAGGACAAAGACAAGCTCAAAGCCACACACACACACACACACACACACAACACACACACACATACACACATGCACACACATGCACACACATACTCACACACATGTGCATGTATGCTCACACACACACACTCATGTGTATGCACACACACACACACATGCACAAACAAACATATGCACACATACATGTACAACAGGCTTCTTTCAGTTTCCATCATCGAATTCATTCACAAAGCTTTGATCACCCTGGGGTTGTAGTAGGAGATACTTGCCTAAGGTGCTGCACAGTAGCAATTGTTTATGTCATTATCACTTATTCTATTGGACCAAGTTTATGCCTTGTTGAAGAGGACAAACAAGATTGAGACATTCCAGAGTTGTCTCATTAAAATTACATTCATCATTGATCTAATGTTGTCTTTTAATGACATAATAACATTTTCTCTGCAATGACAGTTTTTAAATCCTACTCAATGTGTACATATTGTTAGAAAGTCAAATACAGTGATATTTGTCCTGATAGAACTTCTCTGTGACACTGATATCACTATTCTATTACTATCTCTATTTTCCCTCTCTCCTCTTCTTTCTTTTTTCTCTCCCACCCTTTCTCTAATTCTTTTTCTAATCCTCTTCACCATTCTCTATCTCTCCCTCTCTTTCCCTCATTCTTCTTCCTTGTCTCTCTCGTTGCTCACACGTGACCAGCAGCTATCTTTCTTTCTCTTCCTTATGCTACAAGAGACAACACACATTTTTGCCTGTCTCCTGTCAAAGCTTGTTTCTCCAGCATTCACCACTTCATCTTGTTATGGCTTAAGAGCCCTTACTGTTTGCTTTTACTGTCCTGTTTTTGTTACCATTTTAACTCTCTGCAAATCCCAAATTTTATTTAATTTGCTTTGTGGGAATAACTGTTTTGATGAAGACACATATTGTTCTAACATTTGAAATGTGGGTAGATAAAACAGGGGACAACTGGTAAAGGGATTGTTCTTTATGTTTCCTGCCTCATTTCTCTATTTATTTCTTTTGTTGTTCAAAAAAAGTTCGCTTTCCAGGTTTATGTTTTTTATATTCTCATTTTTCATGTTGTTCATATTTTTTTGGCATCCTGTACCCATATATGCCTGTGTATATACATATATATGTAGGTATGTACATGTATGTATATATGCATATATATATATTATTTATATTATTATATGGTCAAATGTCATGCATCCATTTCCAAGTAAGTTTTATATATATTTATATGTATATATATATACACACATATATGTGTATGTGTATATATATATATATATATGTGTGTGTGTGTGTGTGTGTGTGTGGTGTGTGTGTGTGTGTGTCCAACCCATGCTAGCATGGAGAACGGACATTAAACGATGATGATGATGATGATGATGATATATATATATCATCAGCAGACAAGCACCTTCTGATAAAGGGATCATAACAGTCATATCATGTGATTTCAATGTAATGCACATCCTAAGTAAGAGGTGCCTGCTTGCCACAAACCAGCTGAATCTCATTGTTAATGATATGTAGAATTACAGTGGCTTCTCAGACACTGATGTTACAAATAGCCAGAAGGTTTATTAGAAAATAGATATTAGTGATGGAAGCAGTGTGATTAACAAACGGCTGCCTTTATATCCTTCTAACCATGCATCGATATGAGATATTGTCTCAGAATAAATACCACAGTATTTAGAATTCTAGCAATGTGTAAATGGGATACAAAGATTATCATTTGGCATTGATACTGCTTCTATTGCTAATATTCAGTTCTATTAAGGTGGCAAGCTAACGGAATCATTAGTATGCCAGGTAAAGTGGATAGTGGCATTTTGTCTGTCTTCACTTTCTGAGTTCAAATTCTGCCGAGGTCGACTTTGCTTTTCATCCTTTCAGGGTTGATAAATTAAGTACCAGTTATGTACTGGGGTTGATCTAATCGATTGCGTCCCCCCACCTTCCCCAAAATTTCCGGCCTTGTGCCTAGAGTAGAAAAGAAAAAAGTACCAGTTGAGTACTGGGGGTCAATGTAATCGATTTACTGCTTTGCTTGAACTTACTGGCCTTGTTCCAAAATTTGAAATCAATATTTATTTCTATTTAGATTTTCAGGTGTAGGCATATTTGTATGGTAAGAAGTTTGCTTCTCAATTACCTAGTTCTGTGTTCAGTCCTACTGCATGGCACTTAGGGCAAGTGTCTTCTGCGATAGCCCCAGGCTTTTACTATGACCCAATGTTAAGACAAGAAAACATAAACTCTGCATCTCCCATACATACATACATACATACATACACACACACATACATACATACACACATACATACATACATACACACACACACATACATACATACATACACACATACATACATACATACGTACATACATACATACATACATACATACATGAGTGAATGAATGAATAAATAAATGATGGGCTTTTGTTTTTGTCTCCCAAAACTGCTCGCAAGGATTTGATGCCTTGTGAGTGGATTTGGTAGACAGAAACTGAAAGGCAGCAAGTTGACAGAAACGTTAGCATGCTGGGTGAAATGCTTAGCGGTATTTCGTCTGCCGCTACGTTCTGAGTTCAAATTCCGCCAAGGTCACCTTTGCCTTTCATCCTTTCAGGGTCGATTAAATAAGTACCAGTTATGCACTGGGGTCGATATAATTGACTTAATCCGTTTGTCTGTCCTTGTTTGTCCCCTCTGTGTTTAGCCCCTTGTGGGTAGTAAAGAAAAAGGTATTTCGTCTGTCTTTACGTTTTGAGTTCAAATTCCACTGAGGTCAACTTTGCCTTTCATCTTTTCAGGGTCGATAAATTAAGTACCAGTTACGCACTGGAGTTGATCTAATTGACTTTGTCTGTCCTTGTTTTACCCCTCTATGTTTAGCCCCTTGTGGGTAATAAAGAAATAAGAAACTGAAAGAAACCTGTCATATCTGTATGTATGTGTGTGGCAGGGATTGTATCTCCTTGTTTTAACATCATGTAATAGTAATAAATGATTGTTACTATCATACAAACTGTGTCATCTATTTCCAGCATTCTGCAAGACCATGTCTGGTCATGGGGAAATATTATCTTGCTTGGAAACATGTGGAGGTTAGCGACAGGAAGAACATCTGGAAATCTGCCCCAAATAAACTTTGTCCAAGCCATGCAGGCATATAATATTTTCATGTTAAATGTTAAATTGACAATTGATGATGATGATGATGATGGTGGTGATGGTGGTGATGGTGATGGTGATGATGATGATGATGATGATGATGATGGTGATGGTGATGGTGATGGTGATGATGATGATGATGATGATGATGGCGATGATGATGATGATGATAATGATGATGATGAAGGTGATGATGATGATGATGATGATGGTGATGGCGATGACGATGACGATGAAGACGATGATGATGATGATGATGATGGTGATGGTGATGATGATGATGATGATGGTGATCGTGATGATGATGATGATGATGGTGATGGCGATGATGATGATGATGATGATGATGATGATGATGATGATAGTGATGATGATGATGATTTTATAGTTCTTTGCATTAAATATCTTAAGTTGCAATTTCTACCAGCCCCAGCAACCATCTAGAAGCTCCCCTCATTGGTTCATGAAAATATATATATGGCAGGATTATGTTTATTTGAACAATAAATTTCTTGAAACTGTTTGCTAAAAATGCAAATTTGCAGTTTTTTTTTATGGATTTAAAATAGTTAAATATTTATATTTCTAAATTCTGTATAAATACAAATGCAAATATATTCGCTTCCACATTTAATTTAAAAACTCATCATAGATTTTTACCTAAATGAACAAAACAAACAAAAATGCATTTAATTGAAAATTATATAGATTATTGCTGATTTCTAGTTTCCAGATTAGCTTTATATATTGAAAGTTTGCAAAATACAATATATTATTTTGTTATAAGAAACAGGTGAAGTCAACTGTCTCACGTGAAGACATTAACGAGAGAGTAAAACAAACTGCTTAGTAGTGATGAAGAATAGATAGACTGGAAAATGTGGGAAAGAGAAAAATATTAATAGTTAAGAAGATGGTCTGGTAAAGTCACCAGGGGGAAAAGATATTAATAAGAAGACAATTGATGTGATGAGAAAATTGATGCATAGCTTGTTTTTGAAAAATTGGGAGGTAAGTGTCTTAAGATCAGAAGGGTAAAGAAACATTTCATATATATATATAAAATAATAATAAATGTGCACTTTTAAAGTCTAGCCAGGCTCATAGGCCCGGTTTCCTGGTTTCTTTGGCGTATGTGTTCCCCAGCTGGATGGGACACCAGTCCATCGCAGCGTTACTCATTTTTGCCAGCTGAGTGGACTGAAGCAATGTGAAATGAAGTGTTTTGCTCAAGAATACAACGTGTCGCTCAATTCAGGAATCGAAACCACAATCTTATGATCATGATGCTGACATCCTAACCACTAAGCCATGCGCCTCCACACACACACACACACACACACACATATATATATGCATATATGGGTGCAGGACATCACAAACTGTAAACAACTTGAAATACGAAAGCAAATGAGTTGAATACACAAACAACGAGAGAAACAAATGGAAAACAGGACAAGTAACATAAAGAATGACCCTAATCAGCTGTCAACTGTCCATCTACTACTCATTTTGAGCATTGAACAACAATAGGAGTCTTCGAAGACAGTTGCTCCCACAAAAGCCAGTATGTGTGTGTGTGCGCGCATGTGTGTATGTGTGTGTGAGTGTGTGTTTATGTGTTTGCATGCATGCGCATGCGTGTGTGTGTGTGTGAGGCGTCCTATGGTCCATTGTACCAATCATTGAACTCTCTCTGAAACTCAGATGGAAAGGTCTTGCTAAGCAACATGGATGCCATCCTGGTTAGCTGGTCTGAATACTTTCAAAGTCTCTTTAGTGCCAACCACATGGTCCATGATGCAGCAATTGACTATTCCATAGCTACATGTGAAAAAACAAGTTTGACAAGCACCCCCACCCCCAACATTCTGGGATCCATAGAAGCTATTAAGCTACTGAAGACTGCGAAAGCTCCAGATGTCAACAGCACTTCTCCAGAAGTTTGGATGAATGGCAGTCCCTCCCTCTACTCCAGATGCCATGAATTCTTCATCAGTTGCTGGGAGCAGTGCACACTACCTCTAGACCTCCATAATGTAATTAGCATCACTCTTCATAAGAACAAGGGACAAAAGGTAGACTGCTCCAATTACAGAGGCATTCTTCTGCTTTTTATCATAGTAAAGATCCTGGCCTGAATGCTACTCAACAGACTATGACCTGCTATTGCTGAGAACCATTTCCCTGTGAGCTAATGTGGTTTTAGAGAAGACCAAGGCTCCAAGAACATGGTGTTTGTCTTGAGGCAGCTCCAGAATAAATGCTGTGAACAAAGCAGAGGTCTGTTCATTTCCTTCAATCTGATTGAAGCATTTGATATGGTAAGCAGAAAGAAGCAGTGGTAAATTCTGGCAAAATTTGCTGCTCACCAAAGTCTCTCACTCAGCTTTACAATTTGGTTGAGTCAAACGTGGAAATGCCCAGTTCCAGCCTTTCCAAATCACCAATGGTGTGAAGCAAGGTTGCATTCTAGCTTAACTCTGTTTGCTTTGTGGTATTTCAGCTGTCTTTACATTCTGAGTTCAAATTCTGCTGAGGTTGACTTTGCCTTTCATCCTTTTGGGGTCGATAAATTAAGTACCAGTAGCATACTGGGGTTAATCTAATCGACTGGCCCTTCCCCCCAAATTTCAGGCCTTGTGTATAGAATAGAAAAGAATATGTCCTATGCTTTTGCTAGTTATTTCAGGCTTGCTGACATAGATTCTCTCTCAACTCTCCCATACTTGATGCAGCAGAACATCAAGTATTGATGTAGTTATGGTGCTGGTGCCACATAAATTGCATACATTGCACTGTGAAGTGGTTGATAAACAAACAATGACAATATGTGGTTGAGAGGATCCTTTAATTTTGCTGAGAATATGATAACCTCCCTACAGTACCCTTTTCACTCTGCAAAGTGGTTGACATTTAGAAAAGGAAATCAAGCCAGAGAAACCGGGTCAAAAATTGAACAGAAGAGTCAGACATGGTTCTCTGGCCTGGCTAGGAAGAGGATAGCAACTCTGTATAAGAACTGACTCAGATCATGATGACCTGTCCAACCCATACAAGTGTGAAAAGCAGATGTAAAAAATGCAGTAATGATGGTAGTGATAGTCATGAGGTGGAAGCAGCTCTGGTGGTGGTGGTGGTGGCGGTGGTGGTGGTGTTGGTAGAGGAGGAAGAGGAGTAGGAGGGTAATGAAAATGTTTCTTTTTTTTTTCTATCAATCAACCATATAATTTTGTCTGGCTTATTTTATTTATTTGTATAATGAAGTAGACAATAATCTTTGGATTAAATAAATAACAGTTATTTTTCCAAATGATTTCAAAACAGACTGGAAAGGTTTAGTTTTTCATTATCCACAATAAAAAGTTAAACCTTTTTATTCTGAAATTGTATATTTGCTATTCTATTACAAAACTTACTCTTATGCAATAAATGTCTGTTTTTATTACTTGTTGATAAAGTAGGCTTACTCTGTTATTGGTTTCGTGCTTCTGTTTTTCATAACTTTAGTGGACACCACTCTGCTGCAAGCATTTGGGTTTGGTCATATGAGGAGGATAACTTTCTCTCTTCCTCTCACCAGTCACAGGTTCCCTGAAATGGGTCAGGAGGTCTGCTCTTCCTTCTCTTATTGAGAAAGCCACATTGAAAATATTGACTGAAGAAAAAATGATGTTGTTAATTTCTTCTTTCCATGAAGAATTAGATGTAATCTTGTTTATTATAATTCCATTCATAAAAGTGATAAGCTGGTAAAACTGTTTGCAAGTCAGACAAAATTCTTATCAGTGTTTCTTCCAGCTCTTCATGTTCTGGGTTCAAATTCTACTGGTTGACTTTGCCTTTCCTCCTTTTGGGGTTGATAAAACAAGTGGTAGTTGAGCACTGATGTCAATGTAATCAACTTACCTCCTCCTTCAAAATTGCTTGCCTAATGCCAAAAAATCTTAAACAGCTATAATTCCATGCATAAGGTGTTGAGCTGGCAGAATCTTTAGCACATAGGACAAAATGCTTAACTGCATTTTTTCAGACTCTTTACATCTTGAGTTCAACTCTGTCTTTCATTCTTTTGTGGGGTTGATAGAATAAGTAGCAGTTGAAAGGGGATTGATGAGATCAACTATCCTAAAACTGCTGGCCATATACCAAAATTGTACCATTGCAAACATGGAAAAGTAGATGTTAAAATGTTGATGGTTAACTTCAGTAGGATTTGAATTCAGAATATAGATGGCCATAACTAAATACTGCAAGTAATTTTGTTTGCCATTCTGGCAGTTCTGGTAATCCACCACCTGAATGTGTCAGGTTTAATTTATTTGTATAATAAACTCGAAAAAGATCTTTAGATTAAACAAACAACAGCTATTTCCAAAATGGCTCAAAATAGATTTAAAAGGTTTAGCTTTTTCATTATCTACACAATAATGAAAAGCTAAACCTTTTACTTCTATTTTGAGTTATTTTGAAAATAGCTGTTATTTGCTTCATTTAAAGAATGATGTCAGGTAGTTGATCTGAGATATAAATACTAGACTCACTTTCAAAAACACTCATAATAAAACCTGAGGTAAATTAAAATCTTTTTAAAACAAATTCAAAAGTCAGTATTTTCAATGTTATCATGGACACTTAATCATGCAAAATTAATATGTTCATTACTCCATAAAGATAAATGATAGCAGATAAAAAAATTAAAAATTAAATAAGAACTAGGAAAATGATTTAGGTTGTATTTTCTTTAATGAAAATTTTAATTTGATTCCTTTCCTTCTGAATTATTTTACTGATATTGTATGGATAATGAAAGTCAAATCTTTTAATTCTTGTTTTGCTTACTTTGGAAATGGCTGTTATTTATTTAATTTTAAAAATGATGCCAAGTGATTGATTTGTAATACAAGCACAAGGTGTACTGTTAACCTTTTAGCATTTAAACTGGCCATATCTGGCCAGAATATTCTACCTGTTGTATATTCAAACTGGTCAGATCCAGCCTCTCACACCTTCCCTACAATGTCATTCTAAGAATAAACAATCATTTAATTGAAATCTTGAAGCTATGAGATAATGCATAAATAATTCAACACAATGTGAATAAATAAATATTATATTTGACAGAGTAACCTGAATGCAGGTTAACAAAAAAAAAGAGCTGACAAGTTAGTCTTTGCATGGTCATTCATGATGCTAGAAATAGCAGCCAAGACTCGCTCGGATCATATCCCACCATCTTAAAATCAGGACTCACGTTGTAGCTCTAAGACAGTGTTCTTGAAAAAAGATAGAATAGACAATGGATGGAATACTCTTTATTGCAGGTCTGCTGGATCAGAGCTGATCTACAACTAGACAACAACAATAACAATTCTAAAATATTCTTAAAGTAGAGTAAATTCAAATAGCTTAAAATCAATTCCTCCTCCATCTTCTCTTCCTCTGCTTCATCAACATCACCATCACCATCATCATCATCATCGCTACCCACTAGTACCCACCAATAACTACCACCATCACTACTATAACACCACCATCATTTTAACATCTACTTTATCTGTGCTTGCAAGTGTCAGACAAATTTTGGCACAAGGCCAGCAATTTTGGAGAGGTGTAGGTCAATTACATCAACTCCAGTACTAAGTTGGTACTTATTTTATCCCCCCCCCCACACACACACACACAAAGGATGAAAAGCAAAGTTGACTTCTGTGGAATTTGAACTCAGAACATAGACAGGCAAAATGCAGCTAAGTATTTTGCTTGTGCTAATGATTCTGCCAGTTTGCCACTTTCAGACAAGAGTATATTAAGGCAGAGTTTGGTTTGGCAGTATTATTAGAACATTGTATAATATACCTTGTGGTACTTTTTCTAGTTGTTTACACTCTGAGTTCAAACCATGTCAAGGTTGACTTTCTCTTTCATCTTTTTGGGGTCAACTAATAAAATACACTAGTCTCACATGGTGAATTAATGGAATGAGATGCCTTGCTGTGTATGTTCTGGCTTTTTTTTTTATTTTATAATCTTATGGCTTATAATCTTATACTGGAGCCATTAGAGCATTGGTGCCATTAGAATGTTCTAATGACAAGAATACTTTTCTACTCTAGGCACAAGGCCCGAAATTTTTGGGGAAGAGGTCAGTTGATTAGATCGACCCCAGTGTACAACTGGTGCTTAATTTATCGACCCCAAAAGGATGAAAGGTAAAGTCAATCTCGATGGAATTTGAACTCAGAATGTAAAGACAGATGAAATACTGCTAAGTATTTCGCTTGGTGTGCTAACATTTCTGCCAGCTCGCCACCTTATGACAAGAATACTTGCAATAACAATGGAGCCAAACTGTTTCAGTCATTGCCTCTTCTTGGATGATAAAGGTGCCATAGTGAGTGGGTACTTGCTTGCACTGTCAGCTTCTGGTCTACCATAAGCCTTTCCTTGGACTATGCCTTGAAAAGAAAGTTTCCAGATGTAGATTGATAGTCTCACAAGACATACAGAGATTGAATACATCCTTCCTTCCTTCTTTCCTTTCTTCCTTTCCCCTTTATCACTTTTACCAGAGACCTTATGAAAAGGTCATAATGAGCACTGCACTTCATCCTCAAAGTCTTTAATAAAAAAAAAGTTGAGATACATTGGATAATGTAATCCTAGATGTTCAAGAGGTGGAATGGTCACAACTGGAATGCCTTTGATTGCTGTTTTCCTTGATCAGGTTGACTTGGTGTGTGTATGTCCTCTCTGTATTTAGGCCTTGTGCTTGTAATAAAGAATTTACTAAACAAAAACAATAATAACATTAGTGACATCATAACATGGAAAAATTATTTGTTTTTTTTCTTCTTCTTTTATTTTTCTTCTTTATTCAAGAATCCTTCTGGCTCTGTTTCCTTTTATAAAATGTGTATGGATGATTAAAAGCCAATCCTTTTAAAATCTATTTTGAGCTATTCGAAAATAGCTTCATTTTAAGAATTATATCAGGTGTTGATCGAAGCTACAAATCCAAGACACACTTCTAAAAACATTCTGCAAATAAAGTGAAGCAAGTAAAAATATTTTCAAACAAATAAAAATGGAATATTTACTTTTATATATCATTACACTCTTACATAACAAATATGCTATCAATTACAGGTTAATAAACTGATAGAAAAGAAAAACTGACATAGAAAAATATATTTTGATTTGTGTATCTTTTTTATGCAAGACTGCCACTGGTTTATTTCCCTTATATATGTGTAGCTAATGAACAAATAAATGTCTTAAATCTATTTTGAGCTATTTTGAAAATAGCTCTTGTTTATTTAATTTAAATATTGATGCAAGATAGTTGATGAGCCACAAATACAAGCCATATTTCCAACACTGCCAAAACTTCATATCATCAACACTATTATATCATCACACATACTCTTACATATAAGCATGTTTATTATTACAGGTATGAAATATAAAAACCAAAGGGAGAAAAATATATTTGGTTTATGTATTTTTCAATCATGACTCTCTCTGACTTATTTTCATTATATACGTGTAGGTAATGAAGAGAAGAAATTTAAAATCTATTTTGAGTTATTCTGAAAATGGTTGTTTTAAATGTTTATGTCAAATGGTTGATTTGCAGTACAAATATAAGAGACACTGGCTGACATTTCTAACAGTTTGTCTCTCGACATTTTAGATGTAAGTCACAAATAAACTGGAATTTAAAGACATGTGATTTTTAAGAATCAGGAGGTTAAATCCAGTTGTTCCTGTTATTAAAGCAGGCTTTTGACATAGATAAGTTGTTGATTTTAGGAATGATTCACATGTATTGAATCCTAGACATATCATGTGTCTTTCTCATGAATGCCTGAAGTAGAGATGGAAGCAGCAGGGGGCAATTGTTTCTTGGCACTCTTGTCACAAAACTAAGAAGAGCAAATAATATCTTTATTTTGTTTTTAATTTAATAGTGTCTTATTACATTTAAAGTTCCTTCAAATTAACATTGTCTCAATTATTTGTTTCATTTTCCTTAGTAGACCATTTTCAAATAATTAAGAAAAAAACCATAATTTGAGTTGAGTTACATGACAATTATTGTTAAGTGCTAATGATTGTATTTATATCAAGTAAATCATGTAAAAACCACATGTAAAAACCACATGTAAAAAACCACATGTAAAAGAACCACATGTAAAAACCACATGTAAAAAACACACTTACATTTGATAGAATCATCATCATCATCATTATCATTATCATTATCCTTTAATGTCCATTTTCCATGCTGGTATGGGTGAGACAGTTTCACCAGAGCTGGTAAGCTGGAGAACTGTGCCAGGTTCCAGTCTGATTTGGCTTGATTTCTATGGCTGAATGCCCTTCCTAATGTCAACCACTATACAGTGTATGCTGAGTGCTTTTAACATGATACTGGCACAAGTGCTTTAATGTGACACCAGCAAGAGCACTTTAATGTGGCACCGGCATGAGTTCCTTTTACATGGCACAGCCACAGGACTCTTGCAGGCCAATCTTCTTCACCAGGGTATGTGACCTTAATGCTTCTGCTGTGGGGGATGTGTCTTCTTGAGTACAGCAAGGTGCCAGGTATCTCAGTCCTTTGTCTTATCATCCAAAAGTTTCAGTACTCTGAGGTCATCTTTTAGTACTTGATCCCATGTCTTCCTAGGTCCCCTTCTTCCACATGTTCCATCCACTCTGAGAGATCAGCACTTCTTTATGGAGCTGTCAGCATCCATCTACATCACACGACCAAACCAGCACAGTTTACTCTCTTGCATACTGCATCTAATTCCTCTTAGGCATACTGCATCTAATTCCTAACTTCTCTCTCACTACGCTAGCACTCTGTCACACATGTACGCTTACATTACAAATCCAGCAGAGCATACTAGCCTCATTCCTCTCTAACCTTCACATGTCCTCTGCATTCAGGACCCACGTCTCACTACCATGTATGCATGCATCATACAGTCTTCCTTTCACACACAGAGAAAAAAACCTTTGGTTACCAACAGAAGTAAACGCTCTCTGAATTTTTTCCATTCTATTCTTATTCTAGCTATTACACTCTCCATGCATCCTCCCCAACAACTATTTTTGCCCCATTGTGGTAAATTAGTTATCAGGAAGCAGCAAGAATTATCATATATTATCAGTATTTGTTTCATGCCTGTTTTTCTATGCTAGTATGGTATAGACTGGAATTGATTTCGAAACAGGATTTTACAGCCAGATGCACACGTCCTGTTGCCAATAATTGCTTGTTTTTAGATGCTGAAATGAAATTGTTCAAAACAAGAATGTGATGCAAGCATCTACAAATATTGCTGGTTTTTACTAGGTTGAGTCAAAATATTTTCATATTCCAAACTTTGATGAATAGATCAAACAGCATTACCTATGGAAAGCATTTATTCATCGAAATATATTTTATCATATTCTATTGTCTGTTACTATCATTGTGCAAGAAGCTCAATTTCATGCTTATACTATTTGACTGATTTGGAGGCAAAAGTTTCTCATGCCTGTTTTCAATTTCATCCACATTGTTGAATCTCCATCCATGCAGGAAATGAGCCCTGGCTTGGAATAGGTGGCAGGATCTGGACAAGATCTGGCGCAAGATCTGGACTATAGGCAGGGCAATACAGTATTTCCTAATTTCTTTATTACCCACTAAACATAGAGGGGAGAAACAAGGACAGGCAAAGGGATTAAGTCGATTACATCAGCCCAAGTGCATAACTGGTACTTAATTTATCGACCCCGAAAGGATGAAAGGCAAAGCTGACCTTGTTGAAATTTGAACTCAGAACGTAAAGACAGACAATATACCACTAAGCATCTCACCCGGCGTGCTAACATTTCTGCCAGTTCGCTGCAATACAGTATTTCCAGCCCCAAGTTCTTCAAGTTTGTGCTCAGTCACATTGGCAGGGTGTGCTGAGGCTCTGCCATGCTGTAGGAGTGTGTGTCTTCAACCAATATTGGGTAGTAGGTTTCTAACGCATATACTTGCTGCAGTTGTTGAACATAAAGGTTAGTGTTTATAGCATAACAACAGCCCCTCAAAATTCCACCAAACACACAGTATGACTTACTGTTCAAATTGCTCTTGTTTGAAAAGCATTTCTTAAATCTGGCTGAAACAAAGCCACTGACTTCTCTTATTGGGATTACAAAAGTAGGTCTTTTTCATCCCCAGTTACAGTTACAATGTAAAAAATGGACATCTTGTGAATTTGCAAACAGTTGTTTGCAGATGTTCACATGTTGTTGAGCCTGGTCATTGGTCAGTTCATGAGGAGTTTCTTGGCAACATCTGTTCACAAGGCTGAGCTTAATGAGGTGTCGATTGGGGGTGCTTTGTGGATGGCAAAGTTCTGCTATCGATGTATGAGTGCTTGGCTGCTGTTCAGCCATTTCAAGCAATGCCTCATCTTCTGTCACAGAAGGTCTCCCTACTTTGGTTTGTCTTCAAGGCCAGTGCCACCTTCCTTGAAATGTCTGAACCAGTTTTGTGCCACATGGTCATTGATGGTTCCTGGGATTTCTTCATCATTCATTTTTTTTTTTTGCCACAACCCTTGCACTCCATCCTTTTTTTCTACAAATAGTGTAGAATGGCCCTAATTGCAATTTTCTCACCATTCGTTATCAAAGACTAAACAATTAATGTTTATATGTTATGTATGAAAATAAAGAATAAATAATTAGACAACAAGTTGTATCAAATTAATGACATAAATTGGAGATTCCAGTTGCTAGAAATCCTCAGTGAAACTCTGATAAAAGTTTTTACTCAACCTGGTTCAAAGCAAACAACAATTCTGGCATCTTTTTGTGATTCTCATACCCTGAAACTGCAACCAACAACATATATAACTAACCAGAAGTGTGATTTCGTTTTACCCTGTTAACATTAATATAAATTTGAGAAGATTATAATATGAATATTTTGATTGCAAACTATATGCTATTTCGTTTTTGGATTTGGTTTGCAAGATTCTTTATATGAGTTAGTGTGTTGAAGCATATTCTGTTGTGTCTGGGGAGAGTCATTTTCTTAAGCATATGGATATGAAAATAAACAGATCAACATACAGACGGATAGGTACATAGGTTATAAGAACAGACAAGCATATGTATGCAAATGACGACTGAAACACATGACCATATATACACACACTTTACTCCACACAAGGACACATATGGAGACACAGGTCCACATATATAGAGATGCACATCCATACATACAAACATGGTACATAGTTGCAAAACACACACACACACATGCACACACCAGGAGACAGAGGTGCATACATATACAAACACATGCTCACACACACACATGCATAGAAAATACACAAACACAGATATGCAAGAACATGACTATGCAGAAAACATACATTCAGATGCACATACATACATACATATATACATATGCATACACACACATATATACATACACACATTCATACATACATACATACACACATACATATGTACATGCATGCATAGACACACACACACTGACCCACACACATGCGCACAAAGAAAAAGGAACGCAGTGTAAATAATGGACAGAGTCAAGACTATTGAAAAAGTTGCAAGACGCAATGAAAATTTTAGGAAAATAAAAATAAGAAATAAGTGGAAATTTTACCGGTGAGTGTGTTAAATTATAAGGTACAAGAAGAAAATGACTCTCTCCAGACACAACAGTACATATTATTTATTTTCTTAGAAAACCAAGGCCTAAATTATTGCAAATAAGATTTTCTTTTCTTTATTATAAACAACACATGTAGGTATATATATTATACTCTGTGTTATATTTAATCTAAGGTGGTGAGCTAGCATATCATTAGCATTGGACAAAATGCTTAGCTTTTCTTCTGGCTCTTTATGTCCTGATCTCAAATTTTGGTAAGATCAAATGTGCATTTCATCCTTTTAGGGGTCAATAAAATAAAGTACCAATTGAGCACAGGGGTTGGTGTAATCAACTATCTGTGCTTCCCCAAATAATTGTTGGCCTTGCACCAAAATTTGAAACCATTATGAATTATATTTAATATTGCTAATGCTATTTTATGTATTTATTGCTACAGCTCAATATCTAACTCATTTCTGCACATGCAAATACGTATTACCTTGTAATTAATCACCTAAATGTTACTGGAAGACCATTGCAACAGGATTATGCAGCTATTTGTTTAAAAAAGCTGTATAAGCTATTTACTCAGAGAAGTTTGTAGTTGTTACAAACATTTTGCCTAAGAATGTTTTAAGCTGATCTGAATGCACCGTAGGTATCCCAGTTTCCATGTAAATCATTGATTGAACAGACTAACCTAAACAATGAGAAAATCTCTGTTGTGTCCATAATAATTAGGCTAATTGGCAATTATTATAACAAACTGATTTTTAATTGAAATGTTTGTTTATTTGCTGTAGGGCAAAGAACAGTTTGAACATCTATAATTAACTAATTTGTAACCAAATTCTTTTGATCAAAGCATTTCTACAGTCACAAGTTTACAAAATGGAGATTAGATTGAATGAGAAGAAAATTTTTCATCAAATAATGGATTGATGAGCATGAATAAAGGATATAGTTTTCTATCAGCTTTGTTTTGGTCATTTATTTAGTTGCATTATAGATACAGTAAAATATATATTTATTTACGTTATGTCACACATTCGGATGACCTCTACTCAACTCCTCTCCTGACGTCTAGACTTCTTCCTTTATATCCTCATATTGGGCTAGCCTACTTCATCGTCTGGGGGTGTCCACACGACACCTCCCCCTTTTGAGTTTTTTAAACTCGAATTTATCAATTCTATTTCCTCGGTGAGAAACTGGCAAATCTTTTTCTCTTAGCGTTAATTTCCATCATTTCTGTAGTTGCTGCTGCTGCTGCTCTTGTTGTGTTTTACAACTGCTTTCAGTAACTCTTCCATTTCTGTACTATTCGAAACATTGTTGAAACCTTATACCGCAATATTACACACTGGCTGTGTGAGCTACGAAATCCTCATCACCACTGTTATGTCACATGTTCGGATGACCTCTACTCAACTCCTCTCCTGACATCTAGACTTCTCCCTCTATATCTACGTATTAGACTAGCCTACTTCATCATCTGGGGGCGTACACACAGCAATTTATATTTTTGATTTGATAATCATGTACTGAATTTTATATAGAAGATTGATATTTCCCCACTTACCTACGATAAAACTGCAGATAAATTTAAATAAGTGGGTACAAGGTATGGAGAGGCTTAGAGATCAGGAAAATGGTGCACATCTGTCTAAATTGAATACAGAACAAAAAATACACAGAGTGTTATTCTTTGAAACTCAGTGATCACAAAGAAGTAAAATCACTTTGATGACATCTATATGCAATGAAATCATTACTATAACAATGCATGGCAGCTAGGGGAAGCAATGTGTTCTCAAAAATATAGAAGTGATCAACATTCTCAAATATATACCATTTAAATTTTGATAAAACCAGGACATATGAAAGTTTAGGCCAGCTGTTAATGGAGTTTTATAAGTATTTTTTATAGGTATAGGAGTGGCTGTGTGGTAAGTAGCTTGCTCACCAACCACATGGTTCCGGGTTCAGTCCTACTGCGTGGCACCTTGGACAAGTGTCTGCTACTATAGCCTCAGGCCGGCCAAAGCCTTGTGAGTGGATTTGGTAGACGGAAACTGAAAGAAGCCCGTCATATATATGTATGTATGCATATATATATATATATATATATAGTGTGTATATGTTTGTGTGTCTGTGTTTGTCCCCCCCCCCACATCGCTTGATAACCGATGCTGGTGTGTTTAGGTCCCCGTAACTTAGTGGTTTGGCAAAAGAGACTGAGAAAATAAGTACTAGGCTTACAAAGAATAAGTCCTGGGGTCGATTTGCTCAACTAAAGGCGGTGCTCCAGCATGGCCACAGTCAAATGACTGAAACAAGTAAAAGAGTAAAAGAGAACCAGAAGAATTTCCTCTGACTGCTTGATGAATCTTGGTTTCAGGATTTAAAATGTTGGCATTTTTTGTATTGTATGTAAAGCGGTATGTGGCTAATTCAAATGTAATGTTTTTGTTATGAAGAGTTCAACCAAATATAAAAATGTAGATGAGAACACCAATGATTATGCTTTATATATAGTTTGTTTAATGCTAGTTATGAGCTTATATCTAAGTATATAACACATAACAAAGTTGAAAGTAATGCTCAAAATATTTGCAAAGATCTTTGCATACACATCAGTGTTTGCACAAAGCATATCCTGTTATTTGAAGAAATACAAAAAGAAAATGTGCTGTGGTATCAGTTAAATTTGTGTAGTTGTGTGGCCTAGTGATTAGGATGTTGCACTCAAGATCAAAAAGTTATAGTTTGAATTCCCAGACTGGACAGTGCATTGTGTTCTTGAGTAAAACACTTCATTTCACATTGTTCCAGTGCACTCAGCTGCAAATAAGTAATCTTGCAATAAACAGTTGACATCCCATTCTAGAGGAGTGATCTTGGTTACTTATATGCTATGGAAACTGAGTAACTGGCCCCACAGGTCCCAGATATTGAGGCAATAACGTCCATCAATTTAATTGTAATGATGCTTGTCAGCAGCAAAGCAACAACTGGTTGCATGTGTGTATTTCATACTGGAAAAGAGCAAAGAACTTGAGAGAAATTTTGAGTTTGCTAGCAATGGATAATATGTCAGTGACAAATAATTGTTATTCATGTGCATGTGAACTGATGAAAGGGTTTGCTTTATTTTATATAATGTTTCTACTGGAAGCTTTGTACAAGATAAGCTACTCTTCTCGAATTCACTTCAGAATCAGTCACCTATACTTGAAATTGTTCAATATTTATAAATATATGCATATTTAAGAGGGCTTCTTTCAGTTTCCATCTACCAAATCCACTCACATGGCTTTGGTCAGCTCGAGGCTATAGTAGAAGACACTTGCTGAAGGGGCCACGCAGTGGGTCTGAACCCGGAACCATGTGGTTGGTAAGCAAGCTACTTACCACACAGCCACTCCTAATGCATGATAAATTCAAAACAACATGAATAAATAACCATTATATTTGATAGAGTAATCTGAATGCTAAAGAGTTAAGTTTTATCACAAAAGAGTTTAACTTTTCTTTTTCTATTCATCACTGTTTCAATACTGACTGAATTGTGAACATAACAACTAATGAAAATAGAGTGACAAACAGACAGTCATTTGAAGCACAAATTCTTTATAAACTGTACTTTCCAATGATGACTTTCTAGCTTATCTAATCTAATTGCTCGATAAGGTCAGTTCTGTTAAACTATTCATGTTATATATTTGTGTTATATTCTTCAAAATAAAATTGCAATCAATCATTTTCTCCCTTTATATTTTATTTTTCATTTGTTTTCTGGGGTTTTTTTCTTTATCTATCCAATTATTTTTATATTTACTGTTCACTGAAATACTTAAATTGTTTGCACTCTTAATGATTCTTCACAGTCCTGTTGTCAGTAGTTCTTTCACTGAACCTAATTAAGATAAACAATTCATGTTGAGTAAAAATAAATAGATGAATAAAGAAATAAATTAATTAATAAATTAATTATATGAAATAATGTACTGTGCAGAATCCTATATTCATATCTTTGAACATTTGTATTTATATATTCCTCCACCTCTTCATCAACTTCATCACCACTACCACTGTCGTCATCATTGTCATCGTCGTTGTTATCATCAGTACCAAATGCTGTTAGGTTCACATTTTTCTATAGTTTAATCAAAAAAAGGAACACTGCTGAGACTAGTGAAACCAGTGTAGTTTATGTTCTGTCACGTCACAAGTACAGGCATGGCTGTGTGGCTAAGAAGCTTGCTTCACAACTACATGGTTTCTGGTTCAATCATGCAGCATGACATCTAAAACAATAATTGTCTACCATAGCCTAAAGTTGACCAAAGCCTTGTGAATAAAACTGGGTAGACAGAAACTTGAGAATGAAATTCAGGAAGAAGGAAATTCAGAATCTTGTTGAAGGATCTTCATTGTACTTGGTCAGTAGATTTAACCTGTTACCTGATTTAACACTGCGATCTGGTCTTTGAGTGCCTTTTGCAGAGTTCTTTTAGTCACAGGTTTTCAAATCAGGTGTCTGGTATCAGGCTAATTTTCCCTCTTCTTGCTGCTAGTCGGAAAAAGGTTATGGAAATTTTCATTCCTGTTCAGACTGAGACATTAAAAATATTAATGCCTGCAGGAAATATGTCAGTAGGAAGGACATTCCAGGGGTTTGAAATTCATCATGTTATTGTTAAAGCAGTAAACTACTTGTAAGACAGTTAACCCATGGAAAACGTCTTGCTGCCTTTGATTCAAATAGGTTAAGGATTAATTTTCACAAGGAAAATAATGGTCCCACAGGTACTCACATCCAGATTCCAATTTCTTCACAGCTAAGAATCAAAGGCAAGGAATTTACAAAAATTCTTGCAATAGCATCAAAATTTGTGTTGCTGAACATCCTAGAAAACATATCCAGATGCCTATAAATCCTTAAAAACAACTAAATAGATGGAATGGTCAGGGACAGATTGTTTTGGTCAAAGTTAGATAAGAACATTGATGTCTGAATTCTGATGAATGAAGCTTGTTGTCTTTGATATTGCTGTTGTTTATTATCACTAGATCAGTCTTGACTAAACAAAGCTATAATAGAAAACATTTAAGTTGTGATCATACCATTCTTGTACATGGCATAATATATCTAGGAATAAATAATCCTGCAGAGATATATCTCTCTTTTTTAAGGTAAAAAAATGATGAGATTTGAAGGAGATTTGGTTGTTGTTTCTAGCACGTTGAGTGATGATATAGAAGTATGTCAAACAAAGATTGCTTTATCAACAAGATGGCTACAAGTATGAGATAGTCACGGAATAAGATCAGTAAAATTGATTCATGCTAGTTACAATTTTATAACCTAAACATTTCTTGTTTAAATACAACATTGATAGAATGAGGTTTTTATGTTCTGAAACTGATGAAACAATATTTATTGAAATAAACACGGTAGTCAAAGAATCTTGTTGCTGTTATTTTGAACAAATGTCTGACCTGATCAGAGAGACCTATGACCAAGAGCTTTCCAGCTGTGCCCACCCTGTATTTCCTATTTCAGTAAGTAGTGTGTGATTTATGGGATATTAAGCTGTTTCTAGTATGTCAAGTGGCCAGTAAAGGCTTCTTTAGTTGGCTCAAGCTAATTATAGTAGCTACTATCATTATATTTGTTCTCCTTCAGAACATCTCTGATTGAGCAGACCTATAATTAAAGACACTCCAGCCATAACCATTATGTCATTCATTCAGATATCTATGACTGCAATATTCAATAAATCCTTCACATTTTTAAGACTTTGAGGACTGACATGATGGAGATCTGGCAACTATTTCTATCAGGCCAAGGCTTTCTCACTAGTTTGTAATGCTATAGTTGTTTCTATTGATGACTTCAGTTGTTGTTGGCATTCTTCTTCTTCTTCTTCTTCTTCTTCTTCTTCTTCTTCTTCTTCTTCTCTTCTTCTTCTTCTTCTTCTTCTTCTTCTTCTTCTTCTTCTTCTTCTTCTTCTTCTTCTTCTTCTTCTTCTTTCTATTATTATTATTATTATTATTATTATTATTATTATTATTATTATTATTATTATTATTATTATTATTCATTTATTGTCTTTGCACAGCTTCTAACGCTGGAGATAGGTAGTACCCCTTATTTTTCAGCACCATCCAGAGTATTCAACTGGTTCCAAGCAGTACTGTTTTCTGCAAGTGCTCCACCCTTATTGCAGCCCCTATTTATTCCGTGTATTTCTCAAGACTTTTACTCACTGTTCCCAGGGCTCCATCAATGATTGGTACTACTACCACCATTTTCATCGACCACTGCTGCTTAACCTCCCACACTAACCAGTCATGTCTACTGACTTTTCTTTCTTCCTTACTGCAGACCTTGTTGTCAGCTGGGCATGCTATATCTATGATCCAGCATTGTTTGCTTTCTTTCTCAATTAAGACTTTGTATGGCTTCCTATTCTCTATCTCATGGTTGCACTGAATCATAAAATCATATTATTGTTATTGTTGTTGTTGTTGTTGTTTTTATCTCAGGTTTTATTGTAATTCCTGGAGTCTTGCATGCATAGCAGGCTTGCTGCCTGCAACCTACAGTACCATTCTATCTGTTCTTTTCAACTATCTAATACTTTCCTGATTATTTTAGCCATGCCAAGGAGGTGAAATTTTTGTAACAGTTCTACTGGGCACTCTATTCTGGTTTCCTTGATATTCCTCTTGATGCCCTCTGATACTGTCCCCAAGGAACCAACAATGATTGGCACTATTTTCACTGTCTTCATTTTCCATAGCCAGAGGATTGTATATATATATATATATATATATATATATATATATATATATATATTTAACAATTAAGGATAACTTCTTAATAAGGAATCTTAACAAGAAATTATCAGGTAGTTAGCGTGAAAAACCTCATAAGAGAAAAGAATTCGAAAATAATTTTTTTCCTTTTGAACAAATTAATTATATTTGCTTTGAAGAACTGCATTAGGTATGATTAGTGTAATTTTGGTAGTAATGACTTTGTCCCTCTTAGTGTGAGGCATTTATGTGTAATAATGCCCTCTATACAATATATATATATATATATATACATATATATATATACTTTTTCACCTTCCTTCTTGACTATTCATAAGTCAAAGCAACATGCATCATCAGCTATATAACACATGTGGTGCAGTTTGTCCACCACCACTAGGTCCAGTCTGTTATGCTCTAGCACCTGATTTGTTTGGACTGAGAAATCCCAAAGGATTTTGCTGGTCTCTGACTCCACCACTCTCTGCATTTTGTATTCATACCAAGTCTTGCTTCTCTCTAGCCTCTACTTTTTGCACAGTTTCCATTGTAGCACTTTTATTACCTCATTGTGTTGCCACAACTTGTAGTGGTTTTGGGCAAGTCTGGGGCATCTGTTTGCAATATAGGCAATGGTTTCATTCATTCTATTACAGATGTGACACAGAGGAGACACTTGCTCATTCCTAAGGTTGACCCTCCAATTTGTGGCCAAAGCTTGGTCTTTCACTGGCAATATGATGCTCTTTCTCTCCTTTTTACTCAGTGCTCCTTTCTTCAGCCAGTTCCACCCAGGTTTTTCAGCAACTTCAGTTGTGGCTACATGGAATTGATTGTGTAGTCCCTAGTTGTATAATGCTTCTTCATGTCCTTTCTTGTCTTCGTTTTTTCCTTTTTCTCTGCTTTCAATATGCCCTCATCCTGAAATGACACTAACATAGTTTCCTTATTTTAGGATAAGTATCTCAGTAAGCTCCTGAATTCAATATTTATGCAGTCTTCCACACTTTTCTGTCCCCTTCCACCATTTGCTCTCTTCATGTACAGTGTCAGCATGTAGATGATAGGCTCCATGCATTGTTATTAGCTTTCTTGTCTTCCTGTCCAACTCCTTTGGCTCATCATCTGTCCACTTCAGAATTCCACTGCCATACCAACCAGCATGAATGCATGTGGATTTATTGCCAAAATTATGTTTCTGGCATTCAGCTTTGAGTCCAATATTTTTCTCAATCACTGTAAGTACTCTTTCTTTGTCTTTTCTTTTATATTATTATTATTGCCTCCACCTTAGTGAAGGCAAAGGTAGTGTTTTCAGTTGTGCTTGTGATATCTCAAGAACCAGTGGAGAAATTCAAATGAAACTTTCAGAGATGTTTGATCTTGTGACTGGCATGAACTGATTAGATTTTGGGATTGATCCAGTACTGGACAAGGGTTCTGGATTATTAGTTACATTTACTTTACTTTACATGAAGTATTAAGATCTTACGTTGACTTTCAAGTCTTTCTCTGATTATCTCCCTTGAAAGCATGCTTATGATTTCCACGTAAGTTATGGCAGTGTTGCTGTTTCTGAAGTTTTATTTTCATTTCTGTATTATTAATTTTAGTCGCATCTCTATCTTAGTAGAAACTAATGTATAAAGAAATCAAACTACATAAACAAACAGCGGCAAAGCCATTCAGAAAATAAATAACATTAACATATTCAGTAACAATAATGAATTTAAATTATCTTCAACAATTTTTAGTTTTACCAATTTTGAAATATATCACCCGTAGCTATTCTTACCTACTTGTCATTTCTAGCTCTGCCTTGAAGGAAGCTTTACTTCTTGGTCTCACGTTTTTGTGCACAACAATGTTATTAAACTTGTGTTAACAGCACCATATGCAGGTCCTTTCCATTTTCTTTCATGCACAGATAAATTTATCACTATAGACCTTAATGAGTGTAAATACACTATATCAGTGGATAGACTAAAAAAACCTTCATAGAGAAAACTGTCTCTGTTCCCACTGCAGACAACACACACACATCAATACAAACACAACCCACCTTCACATTCCATAACTACCATTGGGATCGATTAGGTACCGGACAAGGATTCTGGATTATTTTTCTGGTTTTTTCACTTAATTTTTGAGAGTGGTCGGGTTCATTTTTTAGTATTCTCTTTTGTGAGAGCAACTGAGTTTATTTCAGATATTCCCATTTTAAAAATCCAGCTAATCATTGAAAGGACATTGGTGTTGCCTTGGCAGAGGTTTGCACTCTGTGAGTGCCCTTGTAATTACTATTATTATTATTATTATTATTATTATTATTATTATTATTATTATGCAATTTCAGTGCAGCCCAGATCCAGTAGACACATGATGAAAGAAAGATATTTCACTCATTTTCTTTTGTTTCACATATGGAGTAACTAAGACTAAATTATCAATATGTCTTATTTTCTTGTCCAATAGAAGTGTGTGATTTGAGAAATATTTGGTTGTAACTTTCAGCAGACTACATGACCACATAAAAACAATGATTTTTTAATGCTTTGGTCTGGTTTCTTACAGTCTTGTATATTTCAAGTATGTATCAGTACAGTTTCTGATTAATATAAAACTGTGAAAGAAACCTTTTTTTTAAATTTTTTATTCTGTCTCAGAAACTTGGCAACAAAAATCACTTCAAGCATTGAAGCCTTCAACAATTGAATAAATATATGAATAAAATAGATAATTCAAGTAAGAAATGTGATCTGAGCAATATTGTGAAAAAGGAAAAAAGATAACAATGGTTACAGACTGGAATAAATATTTTTTCTTTAACTCTTTCCATTCAGCATCTAAAACATAAATATATATGCAACTGAAGAAATTGATTATGGTAATAGCTTTGTATATATATATATATATATATATATATATATATATATATATTATATATATATATATATTATTATCATCATCATCATCATCATTATAATCATTATTGCTAAAAAAAATTATTATTATCTAAAACAGTTTGATTCAGCTCCATGTGACTTAAAGTTTTGCAGACTTCTAACAGAAACTGATCTCGTTCAAGTTGAGACTACCAAATGAAGAAACCCAAGAAGTCCTAGATGGCGACAGGAAATCCAAGATGACTACTGGAAAATGGGCTGCTATTGGTCACACACACTCACCAGCCTCGCCTCTATCAGCTCCCAGACACTAAGATGCTACCGGCTTCCTCTCTAGCTATGCAGCCCAAGAAATTTTCCTTTCTAACACATCTGGTGTCGCTGGATTGATGATCCCACCTTAAACCACACCATGTAATCCACCTTGAGTAATAACAGCCCATTTTCTGGTAGCTATCTTGGACTTCTTGTGTTTCTTCATTTGGTAATGTAAGCCTGAATGAGATGGGTTCTTGGTAGAAGCCTGTGAAACTTTAGATCACATAGAACCAAACCAAACTGTTTTAAATAATAATGTATATAACTCCTTCCAAATGTGTTTGAGCACCTTTTTCGTTGTCTACTCACTTGTATGCATATATATATATATATAAATTTAAAATGAGGGTGAGAAATTGGATATTAATTCAATTAAATTAACATCACCAGTGGTCTAGCATATTAAAAATCTGAAGGTTCAGTAAATTGTATTATATACAAATGAGAGGGATGACCACTATGTGGACAACCCTTATGCTAGAAGTAGATCCGCTATGGTCTTACCACTAAGAAGTGTTCTCAAGAAAAATTTAGCAAACACCAGAATGTAAGCGAGCAACACAAATGAAAAGTAACAAAATATAGATTATTCACATACATGTTTCACAATTAACAGATTACGTAATTTTACTTACGCAATTTGTCCGTAGATCTTCAGTGTGACCATCCATACAAATATAATTTGCAGAACTATATACTAGGACGTCTGCACGAGGTCAGACTTGTATCCAGTTCTACCAATTACACTTGTGGTTATTTTTCAAAAGTCCTCGTTTTGGCGCACAGGAGTGGCTGTGTGGTAAGTAGCTTGCTAACCAACCACATGGTTCCGGGTTCATTCCCACTGCGTGGCATCTTGGGCAAGTGTCCTCTGCTATAGCCTCAGGCCGACCAATGCCTTGTGAGTGGATTTGGTAGACGGAAACTGAAAGAAGCCTGTCGTATATATGTATATATATATATGTATGTGTGTGTATGTGTTTGTGTGTCTGTGTTTGTATCCCTAGCATTGCTTGACAACCGATGCTGGTGTGTTTACGTCCCCGTCACTTAGCGGTTCAGCAAAAGAGACCGATAGAATAAGTACTGGGCTTACAAAGAATAAGTCCCGGGGTCGATTTGCTCAACTAAAGGCGGTGCTCCAGCATGGCCGCAGTCAAATGACTGAAACAAGTAAAAGAGTAGATGTTATTTAATTAAATTAATATCCAATTTCTCACCCTCATTTAAAATTTAAATTTAGATTGATACATTCTCTAACTGGCAAAAGCCACTGCAGTAAATTATCTTCTCCAGTATTATTTTCCAGTAATTTAGCACGCCAAATTACTACACATAGATACAACAATTATTACAATAAAGGCAGTAATTGAAGATGGCGATAGAAGACTGAAGAAGAACCTGTTCACCAAAGATTACAAGTGAGCAATGGACTCTCTGGAAAGTCGTTCAGCATGACAGAACATTGCTGAGGAAGGCCAGATCACATAGTGTAGTTTTCTATGCGGCTGTCAATGTGAACAGCGCTGGAAATTGGTACCACCCCTGCCCTGCATAGGCCTCTGTAACCTCTGAGTCTGTTAATATAACAATGACAAATAGTAAAAAAATAAAAACAATAATATCAGTAATATTAATGATGATAATAATAATAATAATAATAATAATAATAATAATAATAATAATAATAATAATAATAATAATAATGAAAGGAAACAGGTGGAGCCTCCCCATGTCCTGATTAATGAAACATGTAGTGATGGTGTCACAATAAAAACACTGGTAACTGTGCAACCTGATAATCGCTACCTCATATGAGTGACAATGAAAAATCAAAATATTGTGAATAACGGTGGTAATGAAACTAAAGCCATTGACGGTGACAGTGTTGCACCCAGCAGGCTCAGAGATTCTGGTCCGGCTCCAGCCTGTCGATATCCAGAAAGGGACCACCACACATGGTGTAGATGGAGCAAGTAAATTAATGCTGTGGTCATGGAGTATTACTACCTAAGCAACCTGGTAGATGAAAATGGTGCTCAAATTAGGGGCTACCGACAACATATGTATGATCATTGGAAGGAAGAGGGAACAGAAACTATGTGATCAAGCTGGAGCAATAAAAAAATCGTTGGTTCACAGAAGTAGAGCTTGAAGCTATCAAAAGATGGGTCTTGCAAAATAGCAGCAGAGATAATGATGAAAATAGCACAGGAAAGGAGCAGTGGTAGTTTACTTGATGATAGACATATAGATGATCTAAAAGAAGACGATAAAACTAATGGTGACATGGCAGATGAAGTCAATCTACGACAGAATAAAGACAAGACTACAGAAGAACGATAGCGACATTATTTGCAACCTTAAAAAGATTAATCAGTGAAAATTGAACCAAGAGACAAAAAATGTCAATGAAATTCTGAAATACATCAGAACAAACAACATCACAGAAACAAATAATTTGATTAAGGCAGCAGGTATTGTTATAGCAGAAAACGTGGGTGTTGATGTCAATAAAAAGAAATATAATGGGAGTGTCAAAAGAAAAGATCCATGGGGAAAAGAAGAATCCAGGCAGGGCTAGATATGCTCTTGAAGGAAAAGTTAGACTGAAAATACAAAGGGAAGCTTAAAAGCGAACAAAAATATAGGGCACTGAAAAGGAAGTATATATTGAAAGAAAGGACCTGAAAGTGGTAATGAAGGAATTGAAACAGCACCTCATTGCAACGAAAGCAAAGATACAGCCAAAAAATGAAGGGTTACCACCAGAACAGGTTATTGAGAGTAGATCAGAAGAGATTCTATAAAGAAATAAATGGAGAGTGTACAGATGAAAAGTTGATACTAGATAAAGTCAAAGGTTTTGGAGTGACATCTGGAGCAAAGACAAAGAACACAAGAAGGATGCTGAATGGATGCAAGAACTGAAACAAGCAGTAGTCTGTCCACAACAGGCAGAACTATTCATTTCTTGGAACTGTCTGTCTGAGGTCCTTGTTGTGACTTGACAAACAGCACAAACCCCCAGTAGATACAATATCTTCAATCAACAACCTCACGATATTGTATACTGTGTGACATCTATAATAACAATAATAATAATAATAACAACAACACCATGTCATGCACATATGGTTGTAATGCATGTGCCTGGTATACCTTTATTGGACGGGTAATCATGATGGATATACTGGGCTTCATATATTTGTTACTCAGTGTCACTTTGATGGTATGCACTGCTCTCTCACACAATAATAATAATAATGTAAGTAAAATGTCAACTGCTTTGGGCCCAAAATCATGTGGTCCCACTTTGTCTATATATGTGTGTGTGCAAATATAAGGACACAGAAAATGTGTCAAAGCCGACATGAAACGTCAATGTTTCCTAGGGCTAAATGGCGGTGGTGTAATTCCCTTACAGGACTATCACATTGAGTTGACAGTATACAACCACTATATATATATATATATATATACATACATGCAAATCAAAGAAAATATAAATAAAAATCAAGAAATGTCCAAGGGTGTTCACTGTTAATATTATCAGGTTGACAAGCTGGTAGAATTGTTAGCATGCTGGGTAAAATATTTAGTGACATTTTGTCCGTTTTTATGTTCTGAGTTCAAATTCTGCCATGGATATGAGAAGAAAGTCCAGGAGAGATGGAAGAGAAAGAAGAAAGACAGATAGAAGAAAGTCCTGCAGGAGAGACAGAGAAGAGAAAGAAGAAAGACAGGAGACAAAAAAGAGTAAGAAAGCCAGGAAAAAAAACAAAAAAAAAGAAACACATGATCAATTTTCTTCAGCTGCATATGTATTTATGTTTTAGATATTTGCCTGAACAGAAAGAGTTAAAGAAAAAAATTATTATTCCAGACTTTAACCATTTTTTTTTATTTCCTTTGCCACAATATTGCTCAGATCACAATTTCTTACTTGCATTATCTATTTTATTCATATATTTATTTAATTGTTGAAGGCTTCACTGCTTGAAGTGATTCCTGTTGCCAACTCTCTGAGTCAGGAAAAATTATGGCTTCTTTTCAGAGTTTTACAGTTCCATTAATCAGAGAATGTTCAGGTACCTGCTCTGAACACAAAAACACGACATTAAACGTGAGTTTGTGCAGTCTCCTTATCTGCTAGAAATTACAACCAAATTTTCCTCAAATCACAACTACTATTGTAAAAATGAAAACAAAATAGCATACTGGATAATGTAGTCCAAATAACACTTTGAGTGAGGAAAAAATCCCAAGAAAATAGGATAATCACTGAATTATTACTCGGCTGACCTAGGTTTAATCAACGATAATCATAGCAACATTTACAACGCCGCACTGAGAGCATGTTCAGAACTTTGTGGTTATGAAATGAGCATCTACCCTACACATTTATGTCATGTATGCTATAGTCACTCTACGACCAGACATTAACTTTTTTACCTTAATATATATATATATATATGAGCAAAATGCCTTCCATCCAATGGACAGTGCTGAATCATATCTGCTGAATAAAAAGTAATCAGTGTTTACTTTTCATTAAAAAATAATTAAGCATGCCTTTATTTCAATAACATTTTTGGTTTTGTTAAATGAAGTTAAGACAAAACAAAAACTTCTTGAGAAACCAAATAGTCTTTCCTTCCTTCATGCTAAGTTTGAAGAAAATATCTCTTTTGCATCTTACTTTTTTGGTCTCTTAAATATACTGCATTTGTGGTATTATTTCAAGCCGGGCGGCTTTTTTTGCGCAAACTGCATGTGCATTTTTCTCGCATACGCGTAGTATCGATCACAACAGCTGATGTACTCGTATGTACAAATGTACGTTTCCACGGCTTTATCGATTGCATCCTCACCTGGAATCGATTTTTGTCATTTTTTCAAGACTTATACACGCCCTGATAGCGTCAGTATCTACATATCGAAGTTGAGCACAATCGGATGGATGATGCCCGAGATCCTAGAAGGCACACACAGAGACAGACAGAACGGATTTTATATAATATATATATATATTATATATATATATATATATGTGTGTGTGTGTGTGTATATATATATGTATATATATATATATATATATATGTATTATATATATATATGTATATATATATATATATATATATGTATTTATATATATATATATATATATAATATATATATATATATATATATATATATATATATATATATATATGTATATATATATATATATATAGGCAAGGCATGTATGCCTATATATCTATATACCTACACTTATTTCATCACTAGTTGGTGGATCATCAAGCTAGTAGATGACAGGTGACTGTGCATGCCCTTCAATAACAGCAGGACTTACTACAACATCATGGTTCAAGATTTTGCTAAAATATTGTACCACCTGGCCTTGATTTTGTTTAACTTGTGCAGCAGCACATTGCCAGTTTTTGCTTGCAGATGTATAGAGACAGAGGAAGGAGGACTGTAGACTTCACACAGCTGGTGATACAGAGAGTTTGGATCATGTTTGTCAACTGATGTTTGAATTTAGCATGCTTTGTCTTGCTATCATATGTCCTTTGCTGCCTACAACCCCTGCTGGACCTTGTGCAGCAAGAGGGTAACTCAACCAGTGGAATCACTCAGCATTATAAATCTCATATTCTGTATAGTCAGGCAGCTGCTGCTGGAAAAGTAACTTGTAATCAACATAGAATGACTTGCAGGCTTTAAGAGTCACATGAGACACCATCAGCAATAAGGAAACCAAATGTAAAGTGTTTGTTAGAATGAAATGAGTTTAAAAAGTGGTCATACTTGGTCATGAGTAAAACCGATTGTATAATAAAAGGCAATAAAAAAATGGAAATCTGCAAGGAGGTATGTGCTGTGTACAAAGGAGTTACTGTTATGAAATGTGTATGCCAAGAAATGGCTGATGAACTGAAATTGACAGTGGCAAAATGAAAAGGTTAATTGACACCAACCTCCACTATATGATAGGGATGATCATAGATATTCTCCAAACATTCAAATTGAGTTTTGAAAACTATTTGCATTGACTTGGTTACATCAGCAGGCTTGATGTTTGGGTTCCATATCAGTTTTATGAGGCTAACCTTGCCCAATAGATTTCTATCTCCACTTTGTTGTAGAAACAAAGAAAACAATCTTTGTTTTTGAAGAGAATGTTGACAGAGGCAGGGGATGAAAAACCTACTATAACAATGTGAAGTGCAAACAATCATGGGAGAAAGGTGGTGGACCACCACAAACAACCTCCAGTGCAGGACTTCACCCAAAGAAGGTTATGCTTTTAATTTGATGGGATTGGAAGGGTGTTGTCTTTTAGGAGCTTCTCCCCACAGACAAGAACAGCTGGACAAATTAAACACTGTAATTCACCATGAGTATCCAGAACTTTCCAGTTGGAAGGTTGGTGTCTTTCATCATGACAATGCCAGACCACATAATTCTTTACTGACATGACAGAAGATACTGGAACTTAACTGTAAAGTTTTGCCTTGTCCTCCATATTTGTCCAACCCTGCACCTTCAGATATCCATGTTGTAATCCTTAATATCGGATTGTTAAAATGTCCACTCTGGTATAGCAGTATGGTTAGTAATGCAAGTAAGATCATGACAATCTATAACCATCAACTACATACTCCCTCCTTATATTGATTGATGTCACCTTATTTATAGTGACCAGCATATTCCATTCATCAGGTGGGAGAGGTGAACCATTATTGCTATTATTACTACAACACCTCCCCTTTTAAGGTTTTTTATTTTTTTTTAGGGAGTGTCATTTTATTTCTTTTAATAGCAATACTTTTTATATCACCCCCACCTTTTTTTTTTCTTAGTTACACATTTGATATTTTTTCCATTTGGCATCCACTTCATACATTTTCTTTTTCTTATGCTTGTGCAATCACCTGTAGTGGCACTGGTACTTGAAGAGTATCATATAATCATTTCATTGGTTCTTCTATTCTTTGGGGTTTGCTTTCAATGAATCTTCTTTACAGTTGGTTCATGTGTCTCTTGTATATGCCTTTTCTACTCTTTAGCAAGTATAGCATTTTTCCTATGCATTTGGTAAGCACATCATCTTCCCGACTCCGTTTTCTGTTCTTATATGCTCTCACAAATACCTTTTCCCCAATTTTGAAAAATCTTGCTGTATTTTCCATTGCAATTTTTCTTTTCTTGCCAGGTAGTAATTTGTCAAAGACTGACATTACTTTCCTCACAAACATCCACACTGCTTATGATATACCTGCTGGTGTATTTAGATTTTGTGACACATGGTATACTCTTAAGAATTATCATAGAGCTACCTCGTCCTTGACTTCCTTATTCAACTTTCTTAGGGCTCTCTTGGGCGTATTGACAAAGTATTCTGCCTGTCCTTTAGATCTGGGATGGTATGGTGCCATAGTTGCATGATTTACTGCAAATGTTTCACATAACTTTTTCAATTCAAATGACACAAATTGTTCCATTGCCAGACACTGTCATGTTTGGGATACAAAATCTTGCAAGCAGCTCATGTAAAAAGTTTGTCACAGTTGAGGAGGTTGGTTTTTTACACTTACAAATTTCTGGCCATTTTGAGAAATTGTCAACTGCCACTAAGTAGTATGAATCATTTAAAGGACCAACCACAGAACATCTACTTTTGGCTAAGGTTCACTTTTTATTGTCAGTAATTTTGCTGCTAGAGCACATCCTCTACAGCCTTTCACTAAATTTTTGATTTCTCTATCCATTTTTGGCCAATACACATAGCTACACATTAAAGCTTTCACCATCGAAATACCAGGGTGTTCAATAGGAAATTCCCTCAACATTTTCTTTTGTAGTGTTTCATGTATCACTACTCTCTGTGCACACATCAGTACACCATCACAAATTGAGTATAGGTTCACATCTTGGTTTTGTTTCACAGTAATCCTGTTCCTATTTACTTTTCCTGACCACAGTGTTCTTTTCACTTCTGTTATGAATTTGTCCTTTACCACAATTCACTTTATGTCTTCTAGGGTTACTGGTAATTTGCATACCACATTCCACATTACATTTTTTTTCTCCTTCTGACCTTAAAGCTGTGATTACCATATTTTCAAATGATTTGCAATGCTTTGGTATCAGTCTGGACAAACCATCCACATGCACTAGTATTTTTGATAGTAAATATTCCATTTTGTAGTCATAATTCAATAAAATATTCCATTTTGTAGTCATAATTCAATAATGCAGTGCTCCATTGCTGTAGTTTATTTGCTGTGTGTGTTGGCATTCCTTTTTTAGAACCATATATTGACAGTAGTGGGCAATGAGCCGTTTGTAGATAGAAACTTTTTCCATGAATAAATCCACTGAATGATTGCTAGTGCTTCATTTTCTATCTGACTATAGTTCCTTTCAGCTGGTAATAATGATTGTGACACATATGCTATAGCCCTTTTACTCCCATCATCATATTTGTACAGAGGCACAGCTCTTACACC
This sequence comes from Octopus sinensis, assembly GCF_006345805.1. Lineage (NCBI taxonomy): Eukaryota > Metazoa > Mollusca > Cephalopoda > Octopoda > Octopodidae > Octopus > Octopus sinensis. The sequence continues at coordinate 34,599,239 of NC_043008.1, forward strand.
ATAATCACTCGCATCTATAGCCGATATAGTATCCAGCTTTGGATCAAAATGTGTTAAATCTGATGTTAAAATGCTTTTTAACTCGTCAAATGCCTCCTGACACTTATCAGTCCAACATGATTTTACATGTTTCTTAAAATCATTGAGCAAGGTCCTTACATTATGTATATTGGGAATGTAAATTTAGTAATAATTAACTAAACCCAAGAATGCTTGTAGCATAGTCACATTATTCGGCATGAGCATATTTTTTATCGCAGTTGCTCTGAATGGATCTGGTTTCCATCCGTTTTTATCTATTGTCTGACCTAAGTATCCAATTTTTTCATAAAAAACTCGTATTTTTCTTCCATTAATTTAAAACCATATTCTCAAATCTTCTCAAGCACCCTTTTAACATGTTCTACATGTTCATGTGATTTGATTTTTATTAGATTATCATCTGAATAGGTGATAGCAAAATCACAGTCACCCAGCATTGTATCCATTACTTGCTGAAATATGGAAGGAACCACTTTAAGGGAAGCTGCTTAAATCTAAATAAGCCACAGTGCATCCCCAAAGTCCATCCCCTTCTCACCGTGTTGGGGACGCTGGCAACAGGTAGTGTCAGAGCTATGCCATCGGGAACTTCGGTTCCTGGTAGGGCCACCCAAGGTGGATTGGTCTGACACTGAGTGGTATTAGGCCACAACCTGGCAGACGGGGCTCTGGTGAAAATCCTCGGAGTGTCTGTTTCGGCAACCGGCGGCTCCTCGGTCGTTCTGTCCCTGCATCTGCGGACAATCTGCGGCAAACAGGATGTCTCTACATGCGGGATTGTTGGGGACCGCTTGTGAAATGCAAATATTCCCATGAAACTTCTTCCATGGTAGAAGAAGCCGACCCAACCTGCCCGGGGTGAATGTCGCCACAAGTACAAGTAAGTAAGTACAGTGTACATACAAGCAGCTAATATGAAAAGAATTTAATCGAGATTTTAGTGATAAACAGAAGTGAAATTTTACACTCAGTACTTCTGATGACATCCTGTTCTGTTTGCATGACATAAGTGGAAGTCCACAAGATAAAAAATAAAATAAATAAAAAAATAAAAGAAAAGAAATTTGTGTCTTCAATATTGGCTGGTCCACTTTTGCCAGTGATTCCTATTAATATTCAAACAAAACCAAACCCAAAAAACCAAAAAGCTATTGCTGATTTTTATGTGGATCAAAGGTAAAGTTTTTTGGAATTGTTGTCATTGTTTAACTGACCCCACCCCACCATATCTTACCCTCACCACATCTTACCCTCACCACCAGTCTAAAGTCAGATCATGATTTCATCTCACTAGTGTATCTTTTTTGGAATAATCATTCACACTGGCCTTCCTCTTCTAATGAAGTCATAAAAAAAGGCAAATGAGGCTAGGCTCACATTATCACTTGTGATCTGTTTACATTAAAATGACTGAGTGTAATTCAAGGAAGATTTCACTGTCATTTCTAGTAGGTCAAGTGGACTGATTGTTTTGGCATATAATTTTAACTACTCATTATACTCCCAACTACCCCCACCTACCACTCTCCTTCCACCATCTCGTGAACTCACCCACCCACTCTTCCTTTCCATTCTCCAGTTCACCTCATCACATACTGTGGTGTTGGCAGTCGGTGTTATGGGACATGACGAGCTTGTGGTGTAGGTGGAGAGGATGACAGATGAGGTGGGCAGAAGTAGGGCTTGCAGGGGCCGGTGGAAGACTGGAGGGCGCATGTGCGGGGGGAAGTGGAAGCGGTCAAGCGGGATGCACGTGTGGTCATTGAGGAAGTGGGCAGTTCGAGCATAGACGCGGAAGTGACAGGACGTGTCGAATTTTTAAGAGACCTCTGATCTTCGCGGAGGTAAGGCCTTTTTGTATTTCTTTCTCCTTCTCCTTCTGTTGTCCTCTTCATCCATCACACTACACATACACCTCCCAGTAAATTGGCTGAACAGCCCTCTGACCCCTCTCTGTCACATCTTTGCCTTATCTTTCTCCTCTCTGTCTCTTCTATTTCCCCACTCTCTTTCTGCCTGAGGTAGCACATTTTTTTTCTGTCCCTCTGTATGACACTCCTCATCTCAGTTGAGGGGATTTTGTCTTGCAAGTAACTTGGTGACCTCATTACTGCTGGTGTCACATAAAATACACTTTGTAAAATGGTTGGCATTAGAAAGGGCATCCACCCATAGAAACCATTCCAAAACAGACAGCAGAGCTTAGTGCAGTCTTCTGAGTTGCTAGTTCCTGTTGAAACATCCAACCTATGCAAGCATGGAAAATGGACATTAAATGATGACAACGATGGCAGTGGGGATGATGATGATGATGATGATGATGAGGAGGAGGAGGAGGATGGTGATGGTGATGACGATGATGATGAGGTAGGTAGGGTGTATCCGAAAAGGAATGAAAAGTAAAGTTGATCTCAGTAGCATTTGAACTCAAAGAATAAAAGAGCTGAAAGAAATTCCACTCAGCGTTTTGTCCAGCCTGCTAGCGATTCTTCCAGCTCTATGCTCTATTTCTTGCAATGAATATTGGTATCTCTTGTCCAAGTGTTAAATGGTTTTTTATGGGAAGCTTTTTCCCCCAATATTGCAGCTAACAAAAACTAATTCCACTTTCTTCATTTTCTTCCACTTTTATTATGTTCTTTTATTTATGTACATGTTGATATATTTATTTATTTACTAATTTACTATCAATAGAGTTGATTCAGTAATTCCCACATTTTTCAGAACACACCAAAAACAAATGTGCCTAAAATAATGAAATAGTAAAGTTGAATTTTGCAACCGGTTCGCTAGAAGCCATTACATAGTTGAAAAATTATTGTGCAGTCAATTCAAGATTTCTTCATTATCCTGTAATGACATTTTTTTTTTTTTTTGGTTAGATTAGTTGTTCATCACATCTTGCTATAAACATTCTAATTTTGCTGTAAAAAAAATTCTATTTGTTCAGAAACAAAATAATTAAAAATTTTTGTTTTTATACAAAATGTAATGGACTAATTTATGAATTCACATTCCTTGTAGCATTATTAATTTTGTTCATTTATTTGGCATTTATCAGGTGGCATTCGCAAATTCTTGATGTACGATGATACTTCGAAACATTTAATGAGGAGGTTTTTTGGACAGTTTTCGATTGTGTCAATTACAGAACAGTTCTTGAAAATTCTCATGTAATAATCACCTCATTTTTCTATACAAATAAGAAATCCATTAGATATTCACACGCATACATGCATCAACATGTACATAGATATACACACACAATGGCACACATACACACACAAAATTATCATTACTGTTCTCCTCCTCCTCCTCCTCACGATGATGATCATCATCGTCAGCATCATTGCTTAACATTCACTTTTCCATACTTCTATGAGTTGGGTGGAATTCATTGAGGCAGAATTTTCTATGCCACCCCTGTTACCAACCCTCATCTATTTCCAAGCAAGATGATATTTCTCCTTGGTCAGATATGCTCTTCACAGAAGACTGGAAATAAACAATATCAGTTATTAGACCATGCTCCTCATTTAAAACTGTCACATGATGTCAAGACAAGAACACACACACACATGCACTAGCATCCATATACATATATATACAAGCATACATACATATACATAAATGTATATTACATATATATATACACACACACACACATATATATATATATATATATATATATATATATATATATATATATATATATATATATATATATATATATATATATATATATAGGTGCAGGCACTGATGTCAACGTAATCAACTTACCTCCTCCTTCAAAAATTGCTAGCTTCATGCCAAAAATTGCTAAATAGGTGCAGGAGTGGCTGTGTGGCAAGTAGCCTGCTTACCAACCACATGGTTCTGGGTTCAGTCCCACTGTGTGGCACCTTGGGAAAGTGTCTTCTACTATAGCCTCAGGCCAACCATAGCCTTGTGAATGGATTTGGTAGACAGAAACTGAAAGAAGCCCATCATATATATGTATATATATATATATATGTACATGTTTGTGTGTCTGTGTTTGTCCTTGTAATTTAGCAGTTTGGCAAAAAGAGACCAATAGAATAAGCACTAGGCTTACAAAGAATAAGTCCTGGGGGGTCGATTTGTTTCACTAAAGGCGGTTCTCCAGCATGGCCACAGTCAAATGCCTGAAACAAGTAAAAGAATAAAAGAAAAAGAATATATATATATATATATCCAGTGTGTATGTATGTGTGTATATATATATATGTATATATATGTTTAGTGAAGGGAAGAAGATTCTACAAAATTCCTTTTTATTATGTATATATATATATATATATATATATATATATATATATATTAAAAATGAGGAAGGCTGGTTCATGGGATTGCCTTAGGTTTCCTGTTCATAAAGGGTTTAGTTTATGGCGTATTGTCAGATTCCAAAAACCTGTTGGCCCATGACCTCTTGAAAGGTCATGAGCCAACAGGTTTTGGGGATCTGATGATATGCCATAAAGCTAAACCCTTTATAGACAGAAACAAACAAGGTAGTCTCTACGTCAGCCATGGGCAGATTGCAACCTGCTGGACTTTCTGAATGGCATGCCTAATGAAAAATTTATTTTTATCTTTTACTTTTTCCAGTCAGTTAATTGCTGTCATGCTGGGGCACCACCTTGAAGGTCTCAGTACTTGTTTTTCCAAAGCTTGGTACTTATTCTTTCGGTATGCTGAACATCTGAAGTATGGGGACATAAACACACCAACACCAGTTATCAAGCAGTGGTGGGGGGCAAACAGACACAAAGACACACACACACATATAGATATATGTATATGTATGTATACTCTACTCTTTACTCTTTTACTTGTTTCAGTCATTTGACTGCGGCCATGCTGGAGCACCACCTTTAGTCGAGCAAATCAACCCCAGGACTTATTCTTTGGAAGCCTAGTACTTATTCTATCAGTCTCTTTTGCTGAACCACTGAGTTACGGGGACGTAAACATACCAGCATCGGTTGTCAAACGATGTTGGGGGAGCAAACACAGACACACAAACACTTACACACACATACATATATACAACAGGCTTCTTTTAGTTTCTGTCTACCAAATCCTCTCACAAGGCTTTGGTCAGCCCGAGGCTAGCCACACAGTGGAACTGAACCCGGAACCATGTGGTTGGTAAGCAAGCTACTTACCACACAACCACTCCTACGCCTATTTATAAATGACAGGCTTCTTTCAGTTTCCACCTACCAAATCCACTCACAAGGCTTTGGTTGGCCTGAGACTACGGCAAAAGACACTTGCCCAAGGTGCCACGCTGTGGAACTGAACCCAGGACTATGTGGTTGGGAAGCAAATTTTTTACCACACCACCATGTCTGTGCCTATGTTGAATTTTGTTTTCAGCAGTATGGCCTGCCTAAAGATGAGTCAAGTCTTATGCAAACTGCTTCTCAAAAACAGTTGCCCATACCTTCTCTACATGTTTATTCAAGAAATAGCAGCCAAATTTTCCTCAAATCACAACCAACAAGATACCTTTGATAATGAATTCTTAAGTGCACTTTTCTTTCAAAGAAAGTTTTGGAATGGTCACTGCTGGAATGCCTTATTTTAATGGCTTGGTCAGAGGAAGAAGGGCATTACATGATCTTTTTCAAGGCTGCCAAGGCTTGTGGGAAGAAAAAGGATGTTAACGGGAAACCTAACCCAAATAGTTATAACAAAATAAATCCTATGAAGATACCCAGATGCAAAATGGTATTAAACTGAAAATGAGTGGTAAATATAACCATAGAACTGCTTGGTTATGTGTGGAACCTACACAACAGCAACAACAACAATTACTGGTATTTCTTAAATTTAGTGACTTATGCTAAGGATATAAGCTATTCTGTTGAGAAAGTAAAATAGAAATGCTCTTAGGACTCATTAAAGCATTTCTGAAGTGTTTTGGCATCGATAATGGATATTGGGCAGAAGCTGTTGGAGACAGTTCAAGAATTCTGAACTTACTCGTAAAACTATATCAACTGGTGAACAAAGATACAGTATAACAATAACTAAGGTAAACAGTTGGCAAGAAGAATCTACATTTAACATAATTATAACAGTTTTCCATCCATGTGAAGCATGAGCCAATAAAAGAGTTTGTACATGGGCACACAGGATTATTTAGTCTTAAGTACACTATACATGCATGTGTGTGTGTGTGTATGTGTGTGGTGGGGGAGTGTGCATGTGTATACATGCATATATACAAGTGAGTAGACAAATGATAGAAAGTGACACTCAACACATTTGGCCAGAATTACAAATATTTTGATAACAGTTTGACCCACCTCTGCTTTGTGGGTGCATAGGATGGACCCATCTTGTCAGATATAAGAGAATATATATTTATTTATGCATCTTTTATTGTTTATCTTTTACTTGCTTCAATCATTAGACTTTGGCCATGCTGGGTCACTGCCTTGGAGAATTTTTTAGCCAATTGAATCACCCCACCCCAGTACATATTTTTGTTAAACTTGGTTCTTATTCTATCAGTCTCTTTGCTGAACCAGTAAGTTATGGTTATTAAGCAGTGGTGGGGGAACAAAGGCAGACACAAATTCACACCCGCAAAGGTATATATATATATTTACATAATATCAAGGTCTCTTTCCTTCTTTTGTTGTCTTACCATTTTTATCAATATATATATATATATATATATACGATGAGTTTCTTTCAGTTTCCGTCAACCAAATCCACTCACAAGGCTTTGGCTGGCCCGAGGTGCCACACAGTGGGACTTAATCTGGAGCCATGGGGTTGGGAAGCAAGCTTTTTACCATGCAGCCACGCCTGCACTTATGTTTGTAATATATAGTTGCAATTTTTTGTGCAACATCTCTCTCTGTCTCTTTTTTTTTTCTCTTATTCCCTCTCACACTACTTACCTCTTTGTTGTTTTCTGTCTCTTTGCTCTCCAACACTTTCCCTCTCCTCCTACAACCATGTGACCCGTGACCATTTGCATATCTCTGTCCATCTTACTTTTTCTCCTGACTTTCAACTCATTCAGGTATGTATCTCTCACCTCCTTCACTACTTATAACGCCACTTGCCTTTTTCACCATTCGTTTTTTTTTTTACTTTTCATCCTATCCTTCCATCTGTCCACTTTCTAGTCCCTGCAGAAGAACCAAGAAGAAACTATAGCAGAATATGTGCCTCAATATAGAACTACAAAGAACAACTGTTTAAAGCACAACATCACCATGTTCTGATATGAGAGGCGGAAAATATTACTTATTCTGGGCATAAAGCAATAGGATATGCATTAATATTTAGTAAAGAGTAACAAGAAATTAAAATAAATAACTAAAAACATAAGGAAGACAAAATCGTTTACTATTTTCAAGTACATGAGCAAATGCAAGACCGAAATTGGAAAAATAGTGAAGGAGAAAAAAAAGAGAAGCATTATGGAAAAGCTAATACATAAGTTAAAATTGGGTGCTACAAACTGCCATGCTAAAAGAATGGGAACGAAACCTCTTAATGACCCATACCTGAAGGAAAAAAGAATGAACTGGATGTAAAAAGAAAGAAAATATGAAGCACTGGATAAGAAACACAAGTGATGGAGGGGGTAGAAGGCACAATGAAGAGAAGTTGCTAGCAGCCTTATCCAAAGTAAGGCATTCCAAGTTCTGAAGCTTATTCTTTTCTTTTATTCTTTTACTTGTTTCAGTCATTTGACTGTGGCCATGCTGGAGCACTGCCTTAGAGAGTTTTAGTCAAAGAAATCAACACCAGGGTGTATTCTTTGTAAGCCTAGTGTTTATTCTATTGGTCTCTTTTGCCGAATCACTAAGTTACAGGAACGTAAAGGCACCAACATCAGTTGTCAAGCAATGATGGGGTTGGGAGGCAAAACACAGACACAAAGAAACACACACATAAATATATATATATATATATACAACGGGCTTCTTTTAGTTTCTGTCTACCAAATCTACTCACACGGCTTTGGTTGGCCTGATGCCATAGTAAAAGACACTTGCCTAAGGTTCCACACAGTGGGGCTGAACCTGGAACCATGTGGTTGGGAAGCAAGCTTCTTACCACACAGCCACTCACACACACACACACACACACAATTAAGGCACTGGTATGGCTGTGTGGTTAAGAAGCTTGCTTCTCAGCCATGTGGTCTTGGGTTTAGTCCTACTGTATGGCACCTTAGGCAAATGTCTTCTATTATAAGTCAAGGCTGACCAAAGCCTTGTGAGCAGATTTGGTAAACAGAAACTGGAGAAAGCCCATTGTGATGGTTGTAAATGAGCATCATTGTCATACAAGCAGGGTTGTCTGTTTCCAGTCTTCCATGAGAAATAAGTTCTAGATATGGGGAAATATTACCTTGCTTGGAAACAGGTGAGAGAAAACAATAAAAAGAGCATCCAGTCATAGAAAATCTACATCTATAAACGCTGTCTGGCTTAAGCAAGCGTGGAAAAGTGGACATTAAAACAATGACAATGTTGATAAAGAGGAGGATGGTGATGATGGAGATGAAAATTGGGCCTGTAAAAGACGAAGACTGGTGAAGAGATGTGGGAAGAACAAATGGAGGCTGATGTCAAGATACTAAATATCATAAAAATGATGTCAAATGGCAATCGGTAGAGCTGTAGCAGAACCAATACAGCCCATTATGGAAAATTGATTTAAAGTGATAATGAGACGTACATTTCTGTATTATGTATATGAGTTTGTCTTTGTCATTTAAGTAAGCATAATAAATATCTAATAATGCATTATAAAATAATTATTCTTTGCTTGTTGATGAAATGTTTAATTTACACAAGCTAAATGAGTAATTAAATCAGTCTATATATTGCCTCTTTGATTTCTTTTATAGTTTTCAATGAGGCTGTTTGTTATTTATAGACATTATCTCAGTATAGTAAGAAATAATCTTACCTCATTTTTAGTTAGATCTTTTCAATGGTTTCCAGA
>NC_043008.1:34613289-34618289 GCF_006345805.1 Octopus sinensis
GTTGTCTGGAAAGTTCTTACTGATTTTTAAAGGAAAGAAAAAGGTCAATAAATACTTGCCATTACATTTTTAATCAACCAAATATGAACCGTTCTGTTGCACAATGCATCTCCATCTTTCCTTTAACTTCAAAATATCCTCTTCCCAGAATTGAGGTGGTTTCATGGCAAAGAATTCATTAAGGTATCTTTTTACGTCATCCAAGGAATTGAAATTTCTACCATTAAGACTATTCTGCAGAGACCTGAATAAGTGGAAATCTGAAAGAGCAATATCTGGTGAATATGGAGAGTGGGGTAACACATCCCAGCCAAGCTACAGCAATTTTTGTCTGGTTCCCAAAACATCAAGTGCCGAAAAGGAACTTTCTTATCTTCCATTTTAAAGGGTTACAGAATTAACACAGGTTATAAGAACATAAACCCTCTTCCAAGAAAAGATAGCTTAAACTGTGTTCTAAATGGAGGTGTAGACAAATCCTATTTTAAGGATTCAACCATGTTTTAAAATAAGTCGAAAGGTAAGCTACTATAAATCAGCATGAACTTTCCAGACAACCCAAAACAATATACAAATTTTATTCAATATTTAGGTACAGATATGGTTGTGTGGTAAGAAGCTTGCTTCCTAACCACATGATTCTATGTTCAGTTTTACTGGGTGTCACTGGAAGTAAGTATCTTCTACTATAGCAGAACCATTGGATGTCTTTCTCAATTGTACCTCACAGATAGTAATCTATGAGATTACAATCAGGAGAATTAGGAGGCCAGAAATTAGGGTAGGTGGTAGAAATTCTCTCACAACCACTTCTGACTGTTTCCAAGGACCCAAATCCTGCTGTCACACATATGACCTTCCAAAAGCAAGCCTCTCCAGCCATTGATAGACCACAGTCTCCAGTAGCTTTACATAGCTATCTGAATTGAATCTAAGTCCCAGTTCTAAGAAGTTGGGATGAATTTCAGTTTGATGTATTTATGAACAGTCATTTCTTCAATACTATTGACTGTTCACCACTGCATCAAGCAATTCCTGAAAAAAGGTGACATAAAAATCATCAAATTTAGCCGAAACACTATGTAAGTATGTGTGGGTGGGAGGATGCATGCATGTATGTCTGTATGCATAAAGACATACATGAGTTTCTTATAGAAAATAAGCATCACTATATTTTTATGAATAAACTTTACTATTGAACAAGTTGAGTTTTGCTCGTCTGTCTCTGTATACCAATTACTACAGAATGAACACACAGACACAGTATCGACAAGCTACTACCACCAATATCGTCATTCCAACCAGACTGTGAACACTCCATTGGGCTATGAACACTACACATTAGCTATTAAGATAGTAAACTCACCATACTAGTGACCCCTTCACTAGACTGGTAACACATTGACTAAAGTGATGACCCTGACTGTTTAACTCAAACACTTAATACCTTGTGATGTGTTTTTTCTACTACTTTATGTGTGATTTACCATCAACAAATAAATTGTTATGTTTATAAAGGAAAAGATGTTGTCTTCTGATATTTATCTTAACATTCATGTAAAACATACTTTCATACATTACTGGAAGCCTCCTTATATACACATTATCCTAGCCCATGTGGTATCATCTTTCTGTTTTCTGACCTGTCACATTGGTGACTTTCCTGTCTATGTTACAACGGTGTATCAATAACTTCCATTTTTTTTTTAAAGAATTAACTGATTAACGGTTATCAAAGTTAACTTTTTGGTTAACAGATTAATGGTTAACGAAGTTAACTTTTCAATTAACGGTGCCCACCTTTAGGTTCATGCATGGCTGGGTGATAAGAAGGTTGCTTCCCAACTGCATGGTCCTGGGTTCAGTTCCACTGCATGGCACCTTCTTTTACTATTGCCTCAGGTTGATCAAAGCCTTGTGAGTGGATTTGATAAACAGAAACTGAAAGAAGCCCGTCTCATATATATATATATATATATTCTTTTTCTTTTTTATTTTATCGCTCTCTTTTGCCGAACCACTAAGTTACAGGGACGTAAACACACCAACATCGGTTGTCAAGCGATGGAGGGGGACACACAGACACACAAATATATACGTATATATATATATATATATATATATATATATATATATATATTCGACTGGCTTCTTTCAATTTCTATCTACCAAATCCACTGACAAGGCTTTGTTCAGCCTAACGCTATAGTAGAAGACACTTGCCCAAGGTGCCATGCAGTGGGACTGAACCTGGAATCATGTGGTTGGTTAGCAAGTTACTTATTACACACCCTATGTATATATATATATATATACATACACAAGAACCTCGAACTCACAAGAGTAAACAAGAGAGACAGAGAAGGCAGAAACAAGGAAAATGCCACTTGTATTTGAACACTATACAATCATTCTTTTAAAAAAACTTTTTTAATATTTCTAAATTTAATTGTTTTCCAAACTTAAAGTTGAAAAAGTCTCAATGACTGAAACTGGTACTGAAATGTTTTTTATAAAATTATTTTAGCATTTTCTATCTTGACTTTTTTTTCCACTTTTCCACATATATATATATATAAATGACCAGTGACCGAGACCTTTGGAAGTATGCTGTGCGTGAGAAAACCCGGCAAGACCAGTGAGAACAGTCAAAATCAAAATCAAACCAAATTGAGGTCAATCAACATCAGGGCCACCGTGCAGGTGACACGTAAAAGCACCATCCGTTCATAGCCGTTTGCCAGCCCTGTCTGGCCCCCGTGTCGGTGGCATGTAAAAGCACCAGCCGTTTGTGTTCGTTGCCAGCCTGGCCTGGCGCCCGTGCCGGTGACACGTAAAAGCACCATCCGTTTGTGGCCGTTTCCCAGCTCTGTCTGGCCCCCGTGCCGGTGACACGTAAAAGCACCATCCGTTCGTGGGAATTTGCCAGCCCTGTCTGGCCCCCATGTCGGTGACATGTAAAAGCACCATCCGTTCGTGTCCGTTGCCAGCCTCGCCTGGCCCCCGTGCCGGTGACACGTAAAAGCACCATCCGTTTGTGGCCGTTTGCCAGCCCTGTCTGGCCCCCGTGTCGGTGGCATGTAAAAGCACCATCCATTCGTGTCCGTTGCCAGCCTCGCCTGGCCCCCGTGCCGGTGACACGTAAAAGCACCATCCGTTTCGTGGCCGTTTGCCAGCTCTGACTGGCCCCCGTGTTGGTGGCACGTAAAAGCACCATCCGTTCGTGGCCGTTTGCCAGCTCTGTCTGGCACCTGTGCGGGTGGCACGTAAAAAGCACCCACTACACTCACGGAGTGGTTGGCGTTAGGAAGGGCATCCAGCCATAGAAACACTGCCAGATCTGACTGGGCTTGATGAAGCCTTCCAGCTTCACAGACCCCAGTTGAACCGTCCAACCCATGCTAGCATGGAGAACGGACGCTAAATGATGATGATGATGATATATATATATATATATATATATATATATATATATATATACATGTGTGTGTGTATTTGTCTCTGTTTTTATCTAGTGGCCATACCCTTTGCACTAAATATGTCAATATGTCACATATCACCTGCCACGCGACATATACACTTCCAAATTTAGACATGTCTTCACTCAATATAATTTTGCAGTCTAACTGTGGCAAGAAACTTTAGACATGCAATGTCATCTAAAAACATTATTATGTGATGCAATGTCACTGTCTTTCCAGCTGAATTTAGCTGCACTTCTTAAATAAAAAAGCCACAAGTATTTGGTAGAGTTTTTTTTTTCCTGTAAATAAAAGCACTTCTACTAACCTAATTAGCTGTTGCCATCCTGTTACAGAGTACTCTGTCAATCTATATCATATTAGAATGTAAGAGAAATCGTTTTGTTGCACCATGTCTTTCTGCATATGAGTATTTCAAATATATTGGTGCATGGCTGTGTGATAAGAATTTGACTCCCAACCATATGGTTTCAGGTTCAGCTCCATGCATGGTACCACAAGCAAATGTCTTCTCCTTTAAATCTGGGCCAACTGAAGGCTTGAATGGATCTGGTAGAAGGAAACTGAAAGAAGCCCAGTGTGTGTGTGTGTGCATGCATGTGCACATATGTGTTCTTGTCTTGACATTGCGTGTTAGCTGTAAAATGACGGTCACTGTCATACAAATAGTGTCGTTCATTTCTAGTATTCTGCAAAATCATATTTGAACGTGAAGAAATATTACTTTGCTTGGAAATAGACGAGGGTTGGCAACAGCAAAAGCATCCAGCCATAGAAAATTTGCCTCAATAAATCTATCTGACCCATGCAAGCATGGACATTGAAAACTGATGATGGTGATGATGATGATGATGATGAGGAGGAGGAGGAGGAGGAGGAGGAGGAGGAAGACGATGATGATGATGATGGTGGTGATGATGGTGATGATGATGATGGTGGTGGTGATGATGATGATGATGATGATGATTGTTATAACAACTCACTAGAATATGATTAAGAACTTTTGTATTGTGGCATTCCGTTTTATACGGTGTCTTGCTAAATTGCATCATGATAATATGTTATTCCTTGCACAATGAAATAGTAATTGTATTTTTTTTTGTTCTGTTTATTCTGTCATGCATCATCTTCTTACTGAAGTTTGTATAAACTTAATCTTTATCAACTATTTACTTAATTGATTTTGTTGGAAGTATTCATCTTTATTGTTCGGCATCTTTGTGTCATTAAATTTATTTTATCTGAAGTTATTTATACAAGTTATAATACAACATAATCTCTGTATAGAGTCAGCTCTACATTGTCTGTTCCTGTTTAGTCTAACATCCTCACATCCTAACAAAACATTCATCTTTATCTATCTCACAGTTAGTAGAACATTTCCAATACACCATCAATATCTTACAAAGTTTTTTTTTTTTTTTTTGAAGAATTATAGCACTTTTCTGCTTCTTTATGATAACGATTTAATTGAATGTTATTCATTTAACCCTTTCTCATCTACTAATTAGCAAAGGG
>NC_043008.1:34628289-34645789 GCF_006345805.1 Octopus sinensis
GTTTACATGTTTAAAAATCTATTCTTTGTGAATGCTTTTTTTAACTCCATCTATATGATCCTTTACTAGAAAATACTAGCCATATTTGGCTGCTTTGAGTGAAGAGCACTATGAAGGAACTTGGCTTAGTGGTTAAGGTGTTGCACTTATGATTTTGCAATTGTAGTTTTGATTCCTGGACTGGGTGATGCATTGTGTTCTTGAGCAAAACACTTTATTTCATGTTGCTCTGGTCCACTCAGCTATAGAAATGAGTAAGTCTGTGATGGACTGGCATCCTGTCTATGAGAAATATTATGATCTTGGTTACTTATGATTCATGGCAACTGGGAAACCATCCATATAACCATATGAGCCTTAGGACTCAAGACAGTATTTACTTTAGTGAAGTCGACACTGATACAATCATTTGGACCAAGTCTCTGATCTGAGAATAATTTCCTCCATTCCTACCACCAGTTCTGGAATCCCTGAAAGGTTCATAGGCTCTGTTCTTTCTCTTCTGACAAAACCTTTTTAAAAAAATAACAATTTATAAAACTGACGTAAAAACTTCTCTTCAGCATATTTACTTTCCTAGTCTTTCATTCCAAGATACATTTGGCATACTATTGGGATTCAATGGGAATTTAAAATACTCTTTACTCTTTTACTCTTTTCTTTGTTTCAGTCATTTGATTGTGGCCATGCTGGAGCACCACCTTTAGTTGAGCAAATCGACTCCAGGACTTATTCTTTGTAAGCTTATTACTTATTCTATCAGTCTCTTTTGCTGAACCGTTAAGTTACCGGGACGTAAACACACCAGCATCGGTTGTCAAGTGATGTTGGGGGGGGGGGGACAAAGACAGACACACAAACATACACACACACACACACACATATATATATATACGTATATACTATGGGCTTCTTTCAGTTTTCGTCTGCCAAATCCACTCTCAGAGCTTTGGTCAGCCCGACACTATAGTAGAAGACCCAAGGTGCCACGCAGTGGGACTGAACCAGGAACCATGTAGTTGGTAAGCAAGCTACTTACCACACAGCCACCCCTACACCTATGATTTAAGAAATTAAGAATACTTTGTGTGATCTTTGTAGAAAAAAAATTTTTTAAGAAAAATACTGAGAGAAACTTGTAAATATCTCACTAACAGTGGCTATATTCCAATCAGTTGTTTGTATTGATCAAATAATATTGTAAAACTGGGAACTCATTCAATTGAAATTCATTGAAATAATCAAGTTTTGAGCAATAAATAAATTTTCATTCAAAACTTCATTAATCTTTTTATAAAATAGTAGCATCTAAGGAAACTAGTAACGTTGTCTGTCAGCAACTAGTCACAAAATGAGTTCAAACAGTCGAATAAATTTTATGATGTGAGGAAGAAGAGAAGAGTTTCAGATAGAACTTTTCATTGGAGAGAGAGAAGTGTCTTCTCACTCAGTAAAAGTGTTTTACTCAAAAACTTTGATTCTTCTTCTTTCCTCAAACTATAAAATATATTCCCATTGTTTGAGATCCTTACTTTTTAATGTTGTATCACCAAATTACTTCAACACTTTTTAGCTATCATGTGACATTATCCTCCTCATCCTCCAATATTGTCATTGTTGTTACCATCAACATCATCATTGTTATTGTCACCATTGTTGGCATTGTCATCATCATCATCATCATCATCATCATCATTGTCATCATCTTCATCATTGTGATCACCATTGCTGTTATTTATCTAATCAATGTTTTCTGACATTTATATAACCATATTGATGATTGGGTAATTTTCATTTATTTAATCAAATTTATCTATCTCAACAGACAGATAACTCCTTAACGGTTAGCAATTATGATGATGGAGAACCACTGTTTCATTTCCTTATATCTCATGTTTAGAAAACAGAAAACAGTAAAGCAATATATAATCATTGAAATATTTGTTTGCCTAAAACAAATTATGAAATATTTTTAATCTTTGATACTGTAGTTCTTAGATATTCTCACACACACACACACACGCACATGCCTTTGATGTATAGTTCCTATTCAAATAACCATATGTCTTTGATGTAACAAACCTTTTCCCTCAAGAAAAGCAAATAATGCTTTCGTGACTTAAATATTAAAACTATTGATACATTTTCTTACACACGAATAATAAATAATATGAAAATTGAATGAAAACAGAGAATGGATTCTGCATCTCATCCTTTTATCTAGCTGCAGTAATTAACTATAGAATTATAGAATCAGAAGAAAACTCTTGTGAGACAACAACTCTTACTCTCAGGAGTAAGGGTTGCCCCATAAGTAAAAGACCCTCAGTTGAAGTGCTAAGAAGGATAAAACTCCTTTGGTTAAAGCTTTTTCAATAAAAAAATTTCTAAAATACTTTACAGGCAAAATAATTTAATGCAGTGTGTATTTAACTCTTTAGCATTCAGATTACTCTGATGAATGTGATACTTATTTATTCAGATCGTTTTGAATTAATTATGCATTATCTGTTAGCTTTTTGAGATTTTGATGATGCACTCGCTTATTTTTAAAATGACATGTAGGGTAGGTGTGAGAGATGAAATCCAGCCAGTTTTAACATGAAACAGCTCAAATATTTGGGTCAGAGATGGCTGATTTAACCCTTTAGCGTTCATATTATTTTGTGAAATGTAAGTGCTTGAGGAGACCTATTGAGTCAAGTACATCAACATCAAAAAATCAAATGGAAATTGTTGCTGGGATACCTGTGCAGGTAGTATGTAAAAAGCACCATCCGAATGTGGCCAATGCCAGTGCCACCTTGACTGGCTTCCATGTTGGTGGCACGTAAAAAGCACCAACCAATCATGGCCGTTACCAGCCTCCCCTCGCACCTGTGCCAGTGGCATGTAAAAATCACCCACTACACTCACAGAGTGGTTGGCGTTAGGAAGGGCATCCAGCTGTAGAAACACTGCCAGATCAGACTGGAGCCTGGTGCAGCCTCCTGGTTTCCTTTACCCCGGTCGAACCATCCAACCCATGCTAGCATGGAAAACGGACGTTAAACGATGATGATGATGTAATGATTATTTATTCATAATGTTTTGAATTAATCATGCATTATCTTGTAGCTTCAAGATTTTAATGATGTTATTGTTTATTTTCAGAATGACATTGTAAGGTAGGTGTGAGAGGCCAGATCTGGCCAGTTTGAACATAAAACATGGGCTAGACATGGCTGGTTTAAATGTGAAAGAGTTAAATGCTGAAGAGTTAATAATGGTTTCTGATACAGGCACAACGTTGTAATTTTGAGAAGAAGGGATCAGTTGATTATTTGACTGCTTCTATAATTCACTAACTCCAGTTGAATGAAAAGCAATGTTAACTTTGGCAGGATTTGAACTCAAAACATAAAATATCAGAACATGTGTTGCAAGAACTTTTTTCTGACTCTAATAATTCTGCCAGCTCAACACCTTGTGTACTCAATAATTCTTTCTAGTTTTTCCACAGGGACTACAATCCTAGGGGTGAGTGTAAGTCAATTATGTGGCCTCAATGCTCAACTGGTGCTTTATTTTATCAACCCTGAGAGGATGAAAGGCCAAGTTGGCCTCAACAAGACTTGATTTCAGAATGAAAAGGTTGGTGTATATTCAAAAATGAAAGCATTATTCATGTAAGGCAGTGAGCTGGCAGAATCGTTAGCACAATGCGCAAAAGGTTTAATGCCATTTGTCCATCTTCACATTCTGAGTTCAAATTCCACTGAGTTCAACCTTACCTTTCATTTTTGGGGGGTTGATAAAATAAGTACAATCTTATCACTGGGGTCAATGTAATCAATTTACCCCTTCCCCGAAATTGCTGGCTGTGTGCCAAAATTTGAAATTAATATATTACTCTTGTATTTTCTATAATTTGCTGTGTTTGAAAAGATATGTGAAGCTAAATAAAAGCATGGTTGCCCTTACATACAGGCTTGTCCCCTGCAACCCTCTCCAGCTGAGCATTCCTAAATCTTGTGGGCTTGTAGGTGCTGGTGCCACATAAAAAGCACCCATACCGATGCTACATAAAAGCACCCAGTAAACTGTGTATAGTGGTTGGCATTAAGAAGGGTATCCAGCCATAGAAACCATGCCAAAACAGACAGGGAACCTGAACAGCCCTTTAGCTGGTCAGTTCCTGTCAAAGGGTCCAACCCATGCCAGCATGGAAACAGACATCAAATGATGATGATGATGATGATGATGATGATGATGATGATGATGATGATGATGATGATGATGATTCTTTCACTTTGTATGAACTAAAATTAAGCAATTAATAAATTAATAATATAATGATTTTTATGATTCTTTCCCTTTTGGGCCCCAATGAAGGATGTTTCTGAAGTCCAATTTTATGGAATCAGTGCGGGTTGGATGTGAGGAATCTAGGTTGTATGTGGATAACCTTGGATGCAGAAAGTTCTGAATGACTGAAGGTCAGTACCATCTGCATAGAAATGGTCAATGTTGTTGGAGGTGGATGCAAGTAGGTCTTTGACATGTTGGAGAGAGTCAGAGATAAAAAAAAAGGTCTGGGACTCAACAGAGATAACAGTGTGTGGATGGGAGAGAAGTTCAGTGCATAATCACAATTGTGCAATCTGAAGCTACCACTCCAAGAGATGAGTCACTGATGCAGTTTATGAAGGAAGTTTTGTCAGGAGATTTGCATGCCAAATCTCTTGAGATATAGTCAAGTGCTTTGATGATGTCAAATGCAAATGTACAAAGACAGAAGCAAATAGATTAAAGGAAGAAAGAAAGAGGAAGAAGGAAGGAAGGAAGAGGAGGAAGGAAGGAAGGAAGGAAGGAAGGAAGGAAGGTGGGTGGATGGATGGATGGATAGATAGAGAGATAGATAGACCAAGAGAGTGAGGAAAAATGTGAGAGAAACAATCTAAGTGAATGAGAAATGTAGAAAGAGAGCAAGACAAACAGAAACAGAGTGAGTAAAAAGAAAAAGCAAGGGTAGAGTGAACAAAGATAGAGAGAGGGGGGAGAGGATAGAGTAAGAAGAAAATGAGGAACAGAATGAATAAAAAAAAGAGAGTAAGAGAGAAGAGGCTGAAATCAGGTTTTTGGTTTATTTATGAAAGGAAATATTTTTTCATTATGTAAACTATAATTTCACATTTAAAATATCAAGTTGAAAATTTTCAATTAACTAGGATTATGCAATTAATTGATAAAAAACAGCAAATGAGGGAAGTATCTCAAAAACATTATCACTAGCATTTCCTCAAAAGTTGAGTCTTTGGTCTGAAATGTTGGTTACAAATTTTGGCACAAGGCCAGCAGTTTCAGGGGAGGGTGTAAGTCGATTACATCAACCCCAGTACTTAACTGGTACTTCTTTTATCAACCCCCAAAAAGATGAAAAGCAAAGTCGATCTTGGTGGAATTTGAATTTAGAATATGAAGACAGATGCAAAGTTGCTAGTTAGCTAATGCTGCTAAATTGGGGCTTGAATTAATGGTTTGATGAGAATTAGACTGTCTCTATTTTATTTATTAGAAATTGATTCTTATAGTGGGAAAGCTTAGATGGTTCAAAGGGACAAAAAGCCCCTATTGAGCTTTAGTGATATGTAAATTTATTATTATTTAATTTGTTTTTAAATTGATATAATATATTTGTCACTGGGATGTATTTAAAATTAACTTTGGTTGGGGTGATCAAGGAATAAAGGTATTAGATTAGTTTAACTTCTTTAAAATATAAATTTTATAGAGTAATAAACCGAAGACTTTGCTTATAAGTTACCATAGTGATAATAGCACAATTTTGGGGGTTTTTTTTTGCGAATTCATATTGAAATGCTGTTTTTGTCTAACATGCTAATGATTCTGCCATCTCATCACTTTCTTTAATTTGAAATATTGTCAGGTCACTCTCAAGTACTACTTGCTGCAAGGTCACTCGCAAGAGCTATTAGTAACATGTAACCTGTCATATGGTCAGGTCATTGGCATTTAAACAGGTAACCCCATCGTGCTTGCTTGATGAGGAGGGTGATTTATTGGATGCCTTGTGGGATAAAAAACAAAACCTGTCAAAAGGTGGAGGAACTCAAGAGAGTCAATAGCCATCCAATAATATGTGAAGGCACATAGCCTAATACTCAGGGGTGTTGCTCTCGTGATTACGAGATCATGATTTCAATTCCCAGAATGGGTGTACATTGTGTTCTTGGGTAGAACATTTCATTTCACATTGTTTCAGTCTACTCAGCTGTAACCTTGTGACAGACTGGCATTCAAGAGTGTGATGGTGACTGAGGAAAACCATCTGAATGGAGGCCTCAGGAGCCACGCTTTGTATCCAGTGACTGAAAGGACAAATAGTACAACCCCTGCTGTGAGTCCTGACTGGTTAGGATTGGTTGTTCAAAGGATGAATGAATGAATATTTTTGACAACTGTTGTATAGTGAAAATGTACACCACTCCTGGTAAAAAATGTAAATGACCAACCTCATATACAGTATTAAACTTCTTACACAAGCTGTTTGCAGGATTTGGTATACCAGATATAATTGTCTCTGATAAAGGAACACAGTTTGTATTCTGTGAGTTTAAAACATTCTGCAAGATGTTCATGTTAGAACACAAAACTATAGCACCATACCACCCAAGATCAAATGGAAGGGCCGAATGGTTCGTGGACACTTTTAAGAGAGCTTTAAAGAAAGCTAATAAGGAAGCAATGGATGAGGCTGTGATCCAACAATTCTTAAGGGTATACAGGGTAATTCTGAACCCAAATGTGCCAGAGGGAAGTTCAGCAGTAGAATTAATGTTTGCCAGAAAGGCGAAGTCAGTATTCAATAAACTGTTACCAGTAAAGAAAAAAATATCTGTTAGTAAAGACATGCAAAAATTCTTTAGAATAGGTGATAAAACATATGTAAGAATGTACAAAGATAGCAAGCAATACTGGGAAGGAGAAATTGTAACATATATAGGAAGAATTATGTATGGTGTAAGAAGCAGAAATGGAATGGAAAGGAGACATAGAAATCAGCTTAACAAAAGAGTCATAGAAAAGGAACCAACAGGAGTAAAATACCAATGGATTGACTATATGACACTTTTCAGGTTCCAACACTGTTACAAGAAGTCGAAACCATATGTACAAGGAAAAGGAAGAACACTGAATTCCTAAAAGTAGACCTTAAGAAGAAAAGATATTGAGTATATATATATATAAAAAAAAGTAGATAGAGTGTATAAGAGAAATTGATTGTTAATAAAAAAAAATTAAAAGGGGTGATGTATAGTGAAATTGTACATCTCTCCCATTAAAAAGTGGTAGGAGACAACCATTATAAATAGACCAGTTGCTGGTTGACATGAGAAGGTCAGAAAGGTCAAGTGTATGTGTAGACCACGTTGATAATCATGTCTGTGCTGATATAGTTATTATATTGTGATACTGAGTAGACGTTATAACGATCCAACCTTTTGAGGATAACACTGTATGACTGGGGGTTGCACAATATCAGGTAGAAACATTCTATCGACGACTTCGGAATATAACAATATCTGTCAGAGTGACAACTGTCGTCAAAAGACAAATACAACAGTGGCAAAAGACTGCTTTACAACAAGTGCAGTAAAAAACTGAGCAACAGATCTTCAAAGAAGAAGCATCCCCACCCCTCACACAAGTGATTTTCTCCCATAACTCCTTACACTCTAAGGGATCCAGGCCACATCCAAGTCATGAATCCAGGATACTACTCTGCATTGCAACCCACCTTGATGACTAAATCAAGGACACCAGGTGACTGTATGGTAAATTATGCCTTCTGAAATTTGTTTCCATTCCACTTTGACCAGATCTCAGCTGCTTCATAACATCATATGCAGATTTGTCCACAAACTCTCTTGCACTCAACTCTGTGGTTAGAACTTTGGTTTTGAAGCCAGATTCTGTAATACTTTTCTGTCTTTTAGGTGCTGGTTTCCTCCTTTCAACATTTATATGGCACAGTGAGTTCAATCAGAATCACTTTGTTTTGATGAAAGTGAAGTGTTCAATAATACACTACACCCAGACCAACTTGTGCCTGAAGTTGGATTATGTTTGCACTTATCAGACAAAAACTCCCTGCAAAATCTATTCATGAAGCTTTAAAGTCTTGGGGATATAGCAGAAGGTTTGAAATTTAGGAAAAACACACAAGGGAGATAACTTCAGAATGACCCCAGTGCTTATTTTTTAAATCTGGTATTTATTCTGTTGATTTTTTTTTTTGTTGAACTGCTAAGTTACTGGGACATAAACAAACCAATACTGGTCATCGAGTAGTAGGTGGGGATCAAATACAACATAAACACACATACATATATAGATATATACACGTATATATATGCATATATCTATATAGATATATACATATACATACATACATTTGTGTGAGTGTGTGTGTGTGATAGTCTTCTTTCAATTTCTGAAGCCTCAATGTCTTGGGACTATAGTAGAAGGTGCCATGCAGTGGGACTGAACCCAGAACCATATGGTTGAGAAGCAAACATTATTACCACACAGCCATGCCTGCACCTAAAGACAACTAGTGGAAAAGAAAATTAGTATGTTCAGCTCTTACTGTATGTGAATAAAAATAACCACCATATTCAGTCCTTCCTCCCCTGAGCTTTCACCCCCTGGTATTCTCTTCCTGCCCATGTTTTACTCACAGCCATCATCTTTCAGTTGTTCAAAAAGAGGAACATTGATAACATTGATCTCAGTCTCAGAAGATCCAAGAAAGCTAAGGACATTGCACTACCTCCTTTTCCTCTTCCTCCTTTTCCTCTCCTTCATCCTCTTTATATGTGTTTATGTTTCCATGTCTGTTTGTGTATGTGTGTGCATATTTTCTGTATCTGTCTCACTATAACCTCTCATCATCAGGCACAAGATCACCTCCACCAATGCCCCTTCCCCTCTCAAAAGATTTTTGTCTTGTAAGTTACTTGATAACCTTTTCAGTGCAGGGGCCACTTAAAAAGCATCCAGTCCACACTGTAAAATGGTTGGCACTTGGAAGGGCATCCAGCTGTAAAAACCTTGCCAAAACTGACTTTGTCTGTGTTTGTGCCACATAAAAATCACTAAGTCCACTCTGCTGAGTGGTTGGTATTAGGAAGGGCATCCAGCTGTAAAAATCCTGCCAAAACAGTCACAGAAGTCTGGTGCAGGCTTCTGACTGGCTGGCTCCTGTCAAACTGTCCCACCCATGCCAGCATGGAAGGCAGACATTTAATGATGATGATGATGATGATACATGCCTGAGTACATGTACATTCACATGCATGTGTGTGTCTGTGTGTATGAGCAGGACCGGATCTAAACCATGGGGGTGGGGGGTACTTCAAGCTTGGTGGGTCCCTTATGCACAAAAATTAAAATTTTAGAAAATTACCAAATTTAAATCTCAGACCCCATCTATTTCATGTAATTGAATTTGATGAGTTAGCAGAGAAAGTTTAAATAAATGACTGAAAATGTTACTTTATAGATACACTTCAAAATTCAAATTTCTTTTTTCCCACAGCCACTTGAGGTGTTTGACTTTTTCTTTATTGTGAAAAGTACAACAAAGTGGGAAAGAAAGGGTAAGATAGTTTTCTTTTACTGCGAGTTACAAATGTTTCAGAATGTGGGATAAGATCAAATGACAGAAAATTATGACAAAGAATAAAAAGTCATTTTTGTGGTTGTTGCTATTCTAAAAGCATGATGTGTGTGTATGTGTGCACGGATTTTAAAAATTCTTCTTTTAAAACAGCTTCTCTTCATTGTTTTGCAATGTGTGAAAAAAAATGTGGGGGGGAAATCCCAACACAAAATGGAAAATTCAAATAGCTATTTCTGGAAGTCTGCTTTTACAGTTTCCAATAGGGATAGGTGGTCACAATGAGTAATATTTACTGCATTTTGGACTTTGAAGAAACATATTTTTCACTACCTTGCCAAAACTACACCAGCTAAGTAAAGACCTTCTCTAAATGCTGTAAAGCCTATAACATATTCAGAACACTTTCAGAAAATTATCACTGTTCTCTTTAAGCATATAAAAGATAAATTTAGGCGGGGCAAAATGGGTTAGACAAGACAAAGTAAATTTGCTTCTCCAGTACATCAGAATTACATTTGAGAAAAGACTTATACACATAAACATCCATCCTTAGACATCAGATAGATCAAAAGTGCAACAAAAATTTTTAATATTTTGGTCAAATGAAAGAGGATTGTGGAAGAAAAGCACATGACATGAAATTAATGAAACACAACTAAATCTAAAAATTCAACATAAAATATTCTCTATAGCTTCTTCACAATCTGCTGGAGTAGCTTTCTTCCATAATTATTCGTGTTCCATGCAGTTAAAGAGAAATAATTACTAAAATGAGTCATTACTCATTTTGCCTGATACAGACATTTTTTTTTTTTTAACTTGAAGATTATCAAATTAGACATTAGCTTGGGGGAAAAAACTGATTTAGAATCAAACTGAGAAAAGAATATTGATGGTTAAACACCAAAAATTATCCAGATATTCTATTAGCAATCTCAATTACAATCGGGTCAAATTTGAAGAAAAATTTCTTGAGAAAACGTACCTGTTACCTGTGTTTCAAATTCTCAAATTAATCAACAACTATGTAAACTATACTCACCAATTTTTACTCCTAAAGATGATGCAAACGTACAAAATGGGGATGCAATCATTGCAATGTAATGGTTTCAAACAGGTAGGGAGAAAATGACAAGAAATTAGAAATTATTCCTTTTGATTCAGTTACCAACTTTGCCCCACTTCCATATAGTAATTTCAAGTGTTTGACAGAATGATGAAAAATATAGGAAAAAAGAAGAAAGAAAAATGGTTTGATTTAATTAAAAACATTTGAATATAAATGCAATAATTCTAAAACCGAAAAAGAATGCCTTTAGCTGTTGAGAGATATAATTTTGCAATTAAAACTAAATTCAAAATTTAAATTTTGGGATATTTCTTTCCTTACTTGTTTCATAAAATAAGACCAGTTCCCAATGCCTCCCTGAAATAAGTTTAGAAACAGAAATGTGTGTGTGTGTGTGTGTGTGTGTGTGTGTGTGTGTGTGTGTGTGTGTGTGTGTGTGTGTGTGTGTGTGTGTGTGTGTGTGTGTTTGTGTGTGTGTGTATGTGTGTGTGTGTGCCTTTAATTGTGATTAGTCAAGCCAAGGTAGTTGTTCAGTGATGCATTGAAAGAAGGAATCTGACCAAGAGACATTAATAATTCTTTCTCTCAATCTCTTTATCTTTATATACATTCATGCATTCATACTTACACACACACACACACACACACACACACACACACATACATACATACATACATACATACATACATACATATATTTTCAGGAGTCTCCCTTCCTTTTCTCTGTCGTTGTCCCTTGGGAATTGTAAATTGCTTTGGGGGTGGAAATGAATTAATTGATGTCTCTAAGGTGGCGAAAGCTATGTTTATTTGTCATAAAAAAAAGAATCCATTACATTTTTTAAGAAGTCAAAATATCTTTGCATATTGAAAGAGGGCCTCTTCATGCCTGATTTCTGGGAGGTGGGGGTCAACCTTTATTGAGTCCTACATTCCTTTCGTAGCAGGAGACTCACAGTGCCATCAGATGCTCAGAGTAATTGCCCCCTCCACACTCCTATAAATTCAGCCCTGTGTGTGAGTGTGTGTACGCTTACATGTGTGTGTCTGCATGTGTGTGTTCATGCGCATGTGTATGTTTACTTTTATGCCTGCATTGCCTGTGTATGAGTGTGTGTTTATGTCTGTGTGTATATTCGTGTTTCCATGTCTAGATGTGTATGATGTACATGTTTCTATGTATATGTGTGCATCCTTGTTTCTAAGTCTGTGTGTATTTGTGTTTCAATATCTATGGATGTTTGTATGTCTATATCAGCATGTGTATTTGTATTTCACTGTCTGTGCATGTGTCTGAATATGTTCCTATGTTTATGTGTATGTATTTGTGTTTCCATGTGTATGTATGAGTATATCAATGTTTCTTTGTCAATGATTCTATATGTATATGTACTGTGTGTATCTATATTTCTATACCTGTGCATGTATATATGTTTCTAAGTATGTGTGTGTATCTGACCATTTATGTTTATATGTCTGTATGTATTTCTATGTCTGTAGATGTATCTGTCCTTTTGTATCTGCACGTGTCATCACATGTGTGTTCCTATATCAATGCATGTTTGTATGTTTACATATTTATATGCACAGTTCTCATTTGAAATGACATTATTGGAAATTGAAGAGTCTTATCACCATTATCATTATTATTATTATTATTATTTTTAGCTTGTTATTTTCATCAGAAATTTCATTTTATAATATTATATAAATTTTATGTACAATTTATGCCATTTGAAAAATATTATCTTCATATTAAATATTTGTGAATTTCAAATAGAAATTAAATTTGCTTCTAAATCTTTCACTTCCCAAATCAATTACATCAAACACATACACACATAAACACACATGCACACATGCACATACACACACCTCAATATGTTGTATGAGTACAAACAAAAGAAAATAAAACTCAAAGCATGTTGTGGGAGTTTTGTAAGAGGATTAGCCAGTCCTACATTACTCAAAGATTTTTGTACTTATAGATAACAGGTGAATTTATCAGATGTCTAGGGCCATAGTGAGGACAAATAGAAATAGCTTTTAAGTGAGACTATTAAGGGCCCCTATTGATCAGATCAATTGACTAAATAAACTAGAAAAACAATTATAACAGATAACCCTATTTATGGTTGTAGGTGGTGGAGAGGACAGTCTAACAAAGCCAGCTAGTTTATTACCCAAAGGATTTGCTATTTTAATGATGCCTGGTAGGGATGGGAAGGAACTGAATGGAACATACCTTTGTTCTATGTGATGAGGTAACTGGTCAAGTGATGTCTGATTACATATAAGTATAATAGTGTGCCTGGAAAATCATGTTACTGATTCATGTATTGTGCATAAGTGTGTTTGATATAATTGTAGTTGGGTGTTAGCAGTAGAAGGCTGCATAGGTGATACACAGAAATGGAATAATCTCCCTTTGGGTAAGCAAAGGTTGTTTACTATACAATTGCATATAGGTCAGCAAGAATCAAAGTAGTCTTTCCAGGATGTTTATAGCTAATGGTTTGAAGTTAATTAACCTGGTATTTCTTTGTTGGCAACGGTACAATCAAACGGCTTTTGTAACTGGTGGATATGACATGCTATTGTAGGGAGTATAGTTCTTCATGGAATTAGAGTTGATAATTATGAGCCCCAGGGGAGAAAGGATGCTCCCTGTTATGTTGAGGAAATCATTTCTTTAGTTACAGATTCTCATCTCCAGATGAAGTGAGAGAAGGTGTGTGTGTGTGTCTAAGATATTTGAATGCATGTATGTGTTATGTGTGTGTGTATGTATGTATGTGTGTGAGTGTGTGTGCGCGTGTGTGTGTGTGTTCAGAGAGGGAGAGAACGAGAGATCCATATAATAAGAGAGAGGAAAACCATTTCAGTTGATTATGACTTGCCCATCTTTTTCTATGTGCTATAAAACCAGGACTACATTGCCTGATGTGTCCTTTTCTAAGAAAACATACTGTGAAGCAATGAAGATTTTGCTGCTATTTTTCTGGCAAATCAAGAATGACTTCCAATATAGGTCTATGCTTACTTGGGCAACAACAACTAAACAAGCAGCCAAGAATTATACATTCTGAACATCAAACTAACAGATGTGTACACTGGCAAAAACATTTGCATGCAAACAGGCAAACACTTGATACTTTTTTTACCCAACACTCATCAAATGTCTATACCATGACAGTGATCGTTTTGACGTACGTCAACCAATGTTTTTGATATTCAACTGTTCTCCAAGTTCACTTATTCTATTGTTCATGTAGGTTAACATTACACATCCAGTTAGTGATGGCATCAAACAGGGCAGTATGCTAGGCCTACTAATTATGTCAGGCCAACCATTTGCAATTCACCAACTTCAGGAGTGGCTGTGTGGTAAGTAGCTTGCTTACCAACCACATGATTCCGGGTTCAGTCCCACTGCATGGCACCTTGGGCAGGTGTCTTCTACTATAGCCTCAGGCCGACCAAAGCCTTGTGAGTGGATTTGGTAGACAGAAACTGAAAGAAGACTTATATGTATATATATGTGTGTGTGTTTGTGCGTCTGTGTTTTCCCCCCCAACATCGCTTGACAACCGATGCTGGTGTGTTTACATCCCCGTAACTTAGCGGTTCGGCAAAAGAGACCAATAGAATAAGTACTAGGCATACAAAGACTAAGTCCTGGGGTTGATTTGCTCGACTGAAGGCGATGCTCCAGCATGGCCACAGTCTAATGACTGAAACAAGTAAAAGAGAAAAGAGAGAGTATCATTTCTATGTCTGCTTTTCTAGCCTGGCATGTACTGGATGGGTATTTTTAGGCTGTATTTTACGACCAAATGCCCTTTATAAATCTAAAGCTTTTAGTCATCTCTAACTAAGAGATGGAGAACATTCTACAAAAGAAAAGTATACATAGTTCTAAAATATTATTGAAGGTTATTTAAAAGATTTAGATATAGTTTACTTTTCAATGTATCTAGTTTCAAATATCAGATATCAAAAAGAAATATAATTTGACAAGTACATCTGAAGTGATATAACCACAATGCAATGAATGTATTGATTAAATATTGAAAATTTCTCTTTTCAGATTAGTGTTTACACGTAGATGGATAAAATGTTAGTTTTGCTATTTACAGTTATGTGAGAAAGATGTAACACAACTTGATTTTTATTTCTCTCCTGGTTAAGTAAACTTTTATTTAACTTTGTGTTTAACTTTCTGCCTAACCTTTCAGCACTTTCCTCCTGCTCCTTCTCTGTTCAGCTCTTACTCTCTTATTTATCTACAGAGTGTGAGAGATATTTGAGGACAAATTTAGTAGTATAGTAAAACAAATTTAATTTAGCAAAAACTTGATATATTTTGATAGAAATTTGTGGTTTATACATGCAGGAGTGGCTGTGTGGCAAGAAGCTTGCTTCCCAACCATGTGGTTTCAGGTCCAATCCCACCTCATGGCACCTTGGGCAAGTGTCTTCTACTGCAGCCTCAGGCCTACCAAAGCCTTGTGAGTGGATTTAGTAGACAGAAACTGAAAGAAGCCTATCGTGTGTGTGTATATATATATATATATATATATAAAATAAATTACAAAATGGGATGAGAACGCAAAACATCTGGACAGCTAGGTGATACAAAAGGGGACAACAAAACATCCAGATAAACGATACAAAAAAACATGGACAGGCCATTCAAAGCCTTTTATATCTTCAGTCAAGAACCGGATCATCCTCGCAATTTCGGCTATATATATGTAGGTATTTGTTTGTTCCCTCCCCACCATCACTTGACAACTGATGTTGGTGTGTTTAGCGGTTCGGCAAAAGAGGTCAATAGAATAAGTACTAGGCTTACAAAGAATAAGTCCTGGGGTCAGTTTGTTCAACTAAAGGCAGTGTTCCAGCATGGCCGCAGTCAACTGACTGAAACAAGTAAAAGAATAAAAGAAAAAAAATGTTCTCAATAAGCTTTTTTTATAAGATTATTCTATGAATCCACCTTCAGCTTTAAAGATTGCTTCAGTGCAGGATTAGAATCATTGACTTGCTTACACTAAATGGTCCCTATTTATTTCAGACATTGGCTAGACTATGGTGGCCTTCAGTGAAGATATAGTATTGTGAGGATGTTTATTTGTCTCCCTTTCAAAAACATTCTAAACATAGTAGCACATGGTATTTAAATCTGGTGAGTTTGGAGGCCTCAGGTTCAGTATTACATGACTGTAAAGATTATCTGACATCCATGCTTGGGTTATATGGGCTTTGTGAGAAAGTTCTGAGTCTTGCTGAAACATGTATGGCTTTCTACTGCTTATTTCATCTATCGCAGGCTTAACAACTGATTCAAGCACCTCAATGTACCCAGTAGCATTAATTCTAAGACCTTGTGGGAAAATGTGTGGCAGAAAAACATAACCTTCAGTACTCATCACCTCTAAAACCATTACAGTTGCTAGGAAGCTAGTGTGCCTCACTGTTGGAGCATCAGAAGGATCCACACATAACCATCTGTTATTTCTCCTGTAAGACTTTTTTGTCTTGGTTGAAGTTTTTTCTCATCAAAGAATAACCAAAGCATGCCACGTTTGTGAGTAACCACTCTGCATAACCATTTGTTAATTGACCACTTGGCATAGATCAAATGATTTTCCTATGTCTTTGCAGACAAAAACTGGTCTCTTTTCTGTATATACAACTTATATCAAATATGCTCTAGTATACCGACACCTTAAGTTTTTTGCTGGTGGTCTTCATCACTTTTCCAGAATCATCAGTGATAATTTTTTGAATCTGTTGAATAAATTGCAGTACCATTATAGTGTCTGAATGTTTACAATGTTTTTCCCTCTTTGATACATTTGAGACATTTTTGTTGGAGGCTTCCAATTCCATTTGGACTCTGTGTACAAAAGATCTTGCAACAATTACAAAGCTGACAATTTGTGTTCTTCAACCATGGCAACAATGACTTTTAAACATGTCTTTTTATTTCTTGTGTTATCATTTTAACTGCCATGGAAGATATGAAGGAAATAAAATCCTTTTAATTGATCTGAAGGGAGTAATATACTGACAATCAAGTGTCCTCAAATACCCTTGGCACTCTGTAAAGTAACCCTATCTGCAACTTTTATATAAATTCTGCTACATACCAAACTTTACATTTGGCAGGATGATATTTTATGGGCAACTATGAAGACATTTAACACGGGGCAAAAGTAGCTGTTTGTCAAGGCAACTAGGGGAGTACTTGGACGATGCACCATTAGATAGTGTTTCTATACCACCATAATAGCTTGTCAGGGTTGCATCTTCTCCCCTACTTCCTTCAATGTCTTTCTGAAGTATGTTATGAGTGATGATCTTGAAGACCAGGTGGACAGGTCAGTATCAGTGGAAGGAACATCACAAGCTTAAGCTTGATTTACTGCATCACTTAACAAAATAAGATTGTTTAAAAATTGGCCTTTACAGAATTAACTTTCTGCTACCACTAGTAATTTTTATATTTTTTTTTATTTCTTTCAGTCATTTGACTGTGGCCATGCTGGAGCACCGCCTTTAGTCGAGCAAATCGACCCCAAGACTTATTCTTAGTAAGCCTAGTACTTATTCTATCGGTCTCTTTTGCCGAACCGCTAAGTTACAGGGACGTAAACACACCAGCATCGGTTGCCAAACGATGTTTGGGGACAAACAGACACACAAACATATACACACACATACATACATACTTA
>NC_043008.1:34648289-34693289 GCF_006345805.1 Octopus sinensis
ATCTATCTATCTATCTATCTATCTATCTATCTATCTATCTACTTACCTACCTACCTACCTACCTACCTACCTACCTACCTACCCACCTACCTATCTATCTATCTATCTGTCTGTCTGTCTGTCTCTCTCTCTCTCTCTCTCTCTCTCTATCTATATATCTATCTATCTGTCTGTCTGTCTATCTATCTATCTATCTATCTATCTATCTATCTATCTATCTATCTATCTATCTATCTATCTATCTATCTTTCTCTTTCTTTCTCTCTAGCAAACACATACATACACAAGCATGTCCACACACACACACACATACACACAGAGGCATATTTTGGATTTCATCCAGGAAAAAAATGTCCATCCACCATAATAAATCTTCTTTCAACAAACACACTTCACACACTGGCAGACTGTTGAACAGATTCCTGTCTCTTTCTGCCTCTTCTATGGCTACTACAACAGCCTCGCATCTCCTCAAACTATTTACAACACAAAACAATACTGCCATCCTGTTTTTCTTCAACAGAGTCGTACTTCTCCACACAAAGTCTGTTTCTGTTACTCTTTCCATATACCAGACAAAAGAAGATATAAATTGAATTTGAGACATTGTAATTTCCATCTAATTCTTTGGAGAAGCTGCTTTCTGTCCTTCTTCAGAAGATGATTGACTATCTCTGGCAATAATCAGCTTTGTTTACATCGTACATATGCGTATAATAGAGAGATGAAAACATAACTGTGCAAAAAGTATATCACATCTTTTTTTTTTTGTTTGTGTCTATTGAAGTATCAAAAGATTGGGTCTTGCAGATCAATAACTTCAAGACTGTAGTCACCATTTTAAATGCAAATGTATCGTTCAATAGAAAGAATATTCTTCGTGGCAACATCATAGGTTTAGGAAAAGAGGATTAGAAAAGGTTTTTATGATACCACTCACAACCACTCACACGAAAATATAGAAATATTTAATCCACTTTGAACATTTTGATATATCATTGAATATTCATGTGTAAGTTGTTTCATTTACACCAGGGGGAGACAGACATACAGACAGAGAGAGACAGAGAGACAGAGACAGAGACAGACAGAGAGAGAGAGCGTCAGAAAGAGAAAAAGAGAGAGAGAAAGAAAGAAAGAAAGAAAGAAAGAAAGAAAGAAAGAAAGAAAGAAGAGAACATTGTTCATCGAGAGAAGAAAGAATCATTGTTATCTTCTTACAGCAAGAAATGGAATAGTTTAGGATTAATTTTTGTGAGTCTAATATTTTGAATTCTCCAGAGGCGTTCTGCTTAGACAAAATAAATCAATATTTTTGAATCCACTACAATGGTAAGCATCATGGAACAGCTGTAAGTTATAGGAGAAGCAACACTGTGATATGGCTTTCATTACCTGTTTTGGATCATGCCAGTTCTATTCACTAATGGTTTCTGGATCTGCATGAACATCAGAAAACTGGGTTTCCACCTGGTGTAGACCTAAAATAACGTGCTTTTGTCAGAAATCAATATTTTGAATTCCCAGCAGAGGGGAGATGTTGCAAACAACAACAGCAAGAACAAGAGAGAGAGAGAGAGAGAGTGGTGGTTATAAATTGTTGATTAGCCCTAGGTCATCTTTGCTTGAGCAGACCTGTGATAAATAGAATTTCAGTCATAACCATTGAAATTTCTTTTTTTGGTATATTTAGCACTGTATTATCTAATGTCTCCTTTCCTTATTTAAGATGGTAGGGCATGATTCAAGGGAGATTTTGCTGCTATTTCTTGCAGGTCAAATGACTAAGTAGAGAATCTCTATCTGGTTCATTAACCAGTTATATGTTGTTGTTGTTGTTGCTGTTGTTGTTTAACCACAGTTCAACACTGGCTGAGTAAGTTTATCATCAATAGTGTTCCATTGAGAGACCATTATCAAGTAACAATTCTCTTGTTGAGTTTCTTATCTGTTATCATCATCAACATCATAAAACATCCAAATTTACAAGCTTGTGTGGTTCAGATGGAAATTTTTGAAGCAGATTGTCACAATCTGTCGGCTGTTGGTCTTGTTTGTGGTGGTAATTGATTGAATTGATGAATGGAAATATGTTTCTTAGACTGTGTGTAGAAGTAAGTGAACAACACTCATGAACATTTAATGGAAAATTTTATCATCGCATATAAAGACAAACTGCATTAACCTTTAACTGATAACAACAGCAATAATTACATACTAGGAGAGAGGCATGCAAGCTTCTGATGCAGTAATATGCAGCTGGCCCAACACAACTGGAAACAGTTGTGTTATATTTGTGGTGCTGGAAGTTCCTGTCATCTATCTGTCCGATCTGTCTTAACCACCTTCCTGGTTGTCTGGCTGGTAAAAATGTGTGCCAACCGGTTTTTGTTGGGTGCTAGAAGTCAAATTCTAGAATATTTGAGAAAACGTATCCATGTTATCACTTCACACTGATTGGTCAGTTAACTTTTTAAATTCCTTTGTCAAATGTAATACTTATCTATTCACATAGTTTTGAATTAATCATGCATTATCTTAAAGCTTCAAGATTTCAATGGAGTGTTTGTATACTTTTAGAGTGACATCATAGGGTAGGTGTGAGTAGCTTGATCTGGTCAGTTGTAACATAAAACAGGTGTAATATTTGGGCCAGATATAGCTGGATTAAATGCTAAAAGCTTAATAGACCAAATACATGAAACAATAGTGGTTTGCTCATGATGTTTGATGGTGTATCCAGGGATTTGGTTTCAAATTCCCACAACACCAGTTTTAACAATTTCCATCTGTTTCCAAGCAAAGTAATATTTTCCCATAGTCACACATGCCCTTTACAGAAGACTGGAAATGGACAACCTCACTTCTATGATGATGATGATGCTCATACAACCATCACATGATGATGTCAAGACAAAGGTATACTCAAATGCACACACACACACATACATATTTTTATATATATAACCTCCTTTTATCTCTTGCCTTTCTTTTATTTGTTTGGGGCATTAGACTATGGCCATGATGGGGCACCACCTTGAAGGACTTTAACTAAACAAATCAATCTCATTACTTATTTAAAAAGTTTTATTTTAAGACTGCTTCTTATTCTATCAATCTTTTTTGCTAAACTGCCAAGTTACAGAGATTAAACACACTAATACTGATTGTCAAGCAGCGGTGGGGAACAAACACAGACACCAAAACACACAGACACACATATATGATATATACATTTACCTACACAAATATATGTGCATATGTATATATATATCTTTATATATAAAAGAGAAGTTGTGTGTCTGTCTCCTACGATTTAGTTTCCTAACTACTCCCACATTTTGCGGTGCAGTTTAACCAAAACCGGGTATCTTATAGTCGTGATTCATATCCCTTCTAGGTATTAGCGCATGTCTACGATGAGTCTATGATTTAAAAAAATTTACCATCATTTTTTTCCATTTTAATGCATTTTTTCACTATTATATAAGGGAAGTAACTCTCTAAAAATGCTTATATAGTTATTTCCCTTACAAACCCGAGCAACGCCGGGCGATACTGCAAGTATATATATATATATATATATATATACACACACACACACATATATATACACACACATATATATACATACATATATATATACACACACATATATATACACACACATATATATATACACACATATATATATATACACGCACACACACATGATACACTCCTTTCAGTTTCCCTCTACCGATTCCACTTAAAAGGCTTTGGTTAACCTGAGGCTATAGTAGAAGACACTTACCCAAGATGCCATGCAGTGGGACTAAACCTAGAACCATGTTGTTGGGAAGCAAATTTCGTATCACACAGCCACATCTGCCCCATATATGATATCTCTTTTGGTACCCTTTTCTGTCTTTGAGTCATTGGGCAGTGACCATGCTGGAGCACTGCCTTGGAGGAGGGTTTTAGTTGATCATATCAACATGATGCTTTCAAGTCTTGTACTTGACAATCAAGAGATGGGATCCCATCAAGAGTTATGTCCTCTGTCCCCCAAAAAAGCCGCGAGTGAGTGGTGACTGCCAGTAAAAGTGGGATTTAGGTGCAGGCAGTGTAGGGTTGATATATGTGTAGGGAGATTTGGAGGGAGAGGCTGGGCAGGTGCCTGATCCTTTAAAATCATGTTTGGCTTTATATACATTTGTCTGTTTAGGTGTGTATGGTTTGGTGTGGTCAAACCTTTGCTGAATTCTCAGGCTCTGATGATAGAAGGACAATGGTGGAAATTGTAGTAATTATAATTATGGTGGAACCCATGTAATTTCTTTCATGTAGGCATAAGTGAAAAATTTCCTTCTTGCAATTCATGATGTTCCTTAGTTAGGCATAGCCTGTACATGTTACAACTGTTGTTATTTTCATTTCTCCTGTTCTTGTCATTTAATGAAGTCTATGGCTCTTTCCTTTGATGACCATAAATGCCAAATCAGGGCTGTGAAACTGTGTCTCTCCTGGATATTAAAGGAAGTTGTTAATCTAGTTCTGAAAGGGCCTTCA
Organism: Octopus sinensis; assembly: GCF_006345805.1. Taxonomy (NCBI): domain Eukaryota; kingdom Metazoa; phylum Mollusca; class Cephalopoda; order Octopoda; family Octopodidae; genus Octopus; species Octopus sinensis. Next base: position 34,652,841 of record NC_043008.1, read on the forward strand.
ATTGTGCCCACATACTTCAGCACAATTGATTGCCTGCTAGGGTCCTTTGGCATCACCTCTGCTTCATATGTGAGTGTCCTTGTATTGTAGTGGCTGTTAAAGAAACATGTGGTGTTGCTTCTGCATGAGTATTCTCAGGTATGAGTCCACCTACTAATATTTTCTTCATGCTAGGTGCACAGCTAAAAGAAACTCTTAAAGCATGTTTTAAAGTTCTTAAATATTTTATAGAACCTATTAATCCAGTGAAGGTGTTTATCCACTATACTAAGCATAATCTTGCCTACACAAGCTTTTATACTTAGGGAGAGAGGGGTGTAAACCACAACATTTTCCAGTGACATTTTCTCTTGTTGAGGTTAGGGTCAGGTGTGAAACTAATCCTATTATTAACATTGCTGTCAGACAGGGCCTTGTTGCAGTACAGTGGTGTTGAAAAACTCATTACTTGAAAGACAGTTTGGAGATTCTTCTGCTGACCCTCTTCACTAGGTTCCTGTACGCTACGACTGGATGACAGGCAGCTGTTTAACATATGTCAGCCTCTCAGCTTTTCATTTGGCTTCCTAAAGGACCTATAGGTACCAGGTTCTAAGTCTAAGTCATATTGAGCAAATCAATCATCTTCATGTTGGTTTCTATTGTGACCTTGAAACCAAGAGAATTCAGTGTGTGGATTAGGTCCTTCATAAGCCTATTGAATGTGAGGCTATTCATTCTCTTTGATATCATCTCTGTAGAGGTCAAAGCTAGTTGAGGGAATTTCTTATTATATAAATCTCAGATAAAAAGGTTAACAAGATTGCATGCATCAGCTTTGTCAAAGGTGCCATTGAATCTTCTTTATCATTGTACTTGGATCTGGCTAATCCATCCCTTGTTGAAAAGCTGGGATTTTCTGGCATGTGTCTCTAATCTCGATGTAGTTTTTTGCCATGTGGGTGGTTCTGCCAGGGCTAACCAGTGTGGTATGCTACTGTTCCCATTGAGAGCTTGTTGGTACAGATTGATAAGACATGGTTGGTAGAAGGTTAGCTTTTTGTACCAATATCCAACAATCAAGTCTCTTCCAGGTGCTTTTCCATCCTGGAGTTTCTGGATCACAGTTGCAAGAGTTTCACCATCAATGCTGTATGTCTTGTAATGCTTCCACAGGGAATCCTAGATTTTATCCAAGGTTGTGTCATTGAATTTTACTATTGCTGTTAGCCCCAATTCAAATCTGATTAAGCAGACCTAAAATCAAAGGTGTTCCAGTTATGATATTCTTGTCTTTATTTTTCATACACAGTGTAACTAGGACTTCAATATCTAATGCTATTTCCCTTTTTTAAGACATATTTTAAAGTAGGGTATGATTTAAGGATGATTTTGGCTGCTATTTCTACTATGTCATTTATGTAGAGATCTTTTAAAACTATTTAGGATTTGTTTTCTTTGATACAAATATGATTTCAATAAAAAGAGAATTTATGGATGCGCAGTGTCAAAATCCCTTTTAGACCTAATTTGACCATTCCTGTAAATAAGGCGTTTTTAGTTTTCATTTTCATACTTTAGGGTTGGTTTTACTTAAATGCTTGCTTCTGAAATGTCCCTCAACCCAGTGCAAAAGCCTTTAAATGATTGTTCTACCAGCTAGAAATAGCTATCAAGTACTTCTCAAACCAAACCAATTTAAAAAGGGAACACATTGGATAACATAGCCTAGGGTACATTATGTCCATAAAAATAAAGACGTTATGGTCATGGTTGGAATATCTTTGATCAAAGATCTGCTCAATCAGGCCAATTGGGAGTAATCAGCAATATCAAAAACATGACATCTCTTGCAAGCACAGACATGTTAGTTGTATGTGCTAGCTGGTGTCTCTAATGTATAATTATACATTCAACACAACTATGATGAGACTTTAATACCAGTTAATATAGCACTCTTTATCATGACAGTCTCCACATATTCACATACTGCACAATCCTGCCTACCCCTCAGATTCTATGGGACTTCAAGTCAGGTGACTGATAGGTGCTCTTGTAGTCCTCAGACAGATAGAGATAGATAGAGAGAGAGAGAAGAGGAGTGATTAAAGAATTTAGTGAGTATGGAGACTAACTGTAAGTACATTGTTTGAGAACAATAGAAGAGGCATTGTTGAAGCCAATACTCATGTTACTTTGGAGTAACTGGAGATACTCATTCACATACAACCTAAGCACCTACCAAATCTGCACTTATTCTCTAGTGGGACCATGCCAATATTGTCTCTTTGGACAACAAAAATACAATCACTGCACTTAAACCTTGCAAATGCAGTGGGAAGATAGGGTAGACAAAAGGAACAAATAAAGTATCTAGCATTAGCGACAAATGAGTTGCGAGAGAAACTATTCTGTGATCTCTTTGACCAAAAGGTGACAAGAGAACCTCTACGACATGGTCATTCGACCCCAAGAAGGAGCTTCTATGAATTGGTGAATTGAGTTAATGTGGGTAGGATTAGGTCACCGAAGCTAATGAGACGGGTAGTATGACATGGACTCTCGAGCCAATGAAAGAGCCTAACTTCATCTCATTAAAACATGAAACTAGAATTATTGTAATTTCATATTTTTCTTTTGCAGGTTTCAGTCATTAGACTGCAGCCATGCTGGGGCACCAGCTTGAAAAATTTATAGTACTTACCTATTTTTTTTAACCAGCTACTTATTCTATCAGCCTCTTTTGCCAAACTGCTAAGATATGGGGATGTAAACACACCAACACCTGTTGTCAAGTGGTGGTTGGAGACAAACACAGACATAATGACGTGCACACACACACACACGCACTCACACACACACACATACACAGAGTGTTTCTGTCAGTTCCTGTCTACCAAATCCACTCAGCCTGAGGCTATAGTAGAAGACACTTGCACAAGGTGCCATGCAGGGGAACTGAACCCAGAAACCATGTGGTTGGGAAGCAAGCTTCTTACCACACAGCCACACCTGCACCTACACCTGCTTAAAGCCTGAAACTAGAGCCATTGTAATTAATTCAAATGATGTTGGTCTTCAGCATCCTGGCATATACACATCCTTAATATAGCAAAGCTGACATCCAGAGGGAACATTAACAATATCAATCTCAATGGTGTTGGAGGCCTTGTGAAGGCTTGGGGCACAGTCCCTGCTTTCAGATCAAATTAAGAAAAAAGAAAAAAGTCCGGTAAACCTTGCCATAATTGTGTCTTATTATTTTTATTAAAAATATTTATTTTTTATTATTATTATTATTATTACTCTTTTACTTGTTTCAGTCATGTGACTGTGGCCATGCTGGAGCACCGCCTTTAGTCGAGCAAATCGATCCCAGGACTTATTCTTTGTAAGCCTAGTAATTATTATATCGATCTCTTTTGCCAAACCACTAAGTTACGGGAACGTAAACACACCAGAATTGGTTGTCAAGCGACATTGGGGGGGACAAACACAGACACACAAGCATATATACACACATGCATACATATATATACATATATACGATGGGCTTCTTTCAGTTTCCGTCTACCAAATCCACTCACAAGGCTTTGGTTGGCCCGAGGCTATAGTAGAAGACACTTGCCCAAGGTGCCACGCAGTGGGACTGAACCCGGAACCATGTGATTCGTAAGCATGCTACTTACCACAAAGCCACTCCTACGCCTATTACTTTTATTATTATTATTATTATTATTATTATTATTATTATTATTATTATTAAGAAGGCAGTAAGCTGGCAGAATTGTTAGCATGCTGGGCAAAATGCTTTGTGGCATTTCATCCATCTGCATGATCTGAGTTCAAATTCCACTGAAGTTGACTTTGCCCTTCATCCTTTTGGGGTTGATAAAATAAGTACCAGTTGAGTATTGAGGTTGATGTAATTGACTACCCCCCTCCCCTAAATTTCAGGCCTTATGCCTTTAGTAGAAAGGATTATTATTATTATTATTATTATTGAGTGAGAGAGCAGTGCATGCCATCAAAGTGACACTGGGGTAAAATATACGAAGCCCAATATACCCATAATGACTACCCATCTGATAAGGGTAAACCAGGCACATGCATCACAACCATATGTGCGCGACATGGTGATCTCATATCAAGATAAACAGCACATGACCTTGCAGGTGGGGCCTAGTTAGAATTTTCTTCATGTTGAGTAGCCCATCCCGCTCAAAAGGTCCCTGAATAAGGATTGTTTAAGGATGTTGAACGAAACACCCATGTTTCCAAAGGTGAATTATCCAAACCTCTAAGAATCCCTCTCAACACATGGCTATGATGCTCCCCCACTACTTCTGCTCATAGTCAGAGATGCACATATCATCAGCCACTAAGAGACATGCTCAACTGATTAAGGTCAAACAACTGACAAGCGAAGCTGTGGTATTGAATTATTATTATTATTATTATTATTATCATTATTATTATTAAGGCAGGTGAGCTGGCAGAATCATTAGCATTCTGGACAAAATGCTTAGTGGCATTTCATTTATCTTTACATTCTCAGTTCAAATTCTGCTGAGGTTGACTTTGCCTATCATCCTTTCAGGGTCAAGAGAATAAGCATCAGTCAAGAAACTGGGGTCAATGTAATCAACTAGTCTCCTCCCCCAAAATTTCAGGCCTTATTATTAAAGCTCAGACTAGCAGAATTATTAGCTTAGTGGAATTCCATCTGTCTTTATGTTCTGAGTTCAAATGCTACCTCAGTCAACTTTGCTTTTCATTCTATCAGGGTCAATAAAATAAGTACTAATCAAGAGCTGGAGTCAATGCAATCAACTAGTCCCCTCCCTCTAAATTTCTGGCCTTAGAAAAAAAGGATTATTATTATTATTATTATTTTATGTTTGACTTTTGCTTTACATTTGTACAAGTTGGCTCCAAGTCTCACCCAGAGACCTCAAGAGACAACAAGTTGGAAGTTCATTTTGGTCTTATGCCTAGGGTGCCATATATTTGGTTTTGTACATAGTGTTGTTCTAGAGAATGTTTAAGAAACCATAAGAAAATTATGTTTGTTTTGAAATTTGAGATTACATAGAAAGTATTTTGCATAGGATATGAGCAGTTCCCATGAGCACTATCTTTTGAATTTCTGCCATTTTGGGGTTTCCTGGTATCTGAGCTAGGTAGCAATCAGCCCATTTTGCTATCATTCCCAGGGCACCTATGACAACAGGTATTGTTTTAGTCTTCAGGTTCCACATTTTGCTAATTTCTATTTCAAGATCTTTATATTTGCTCAGTTTTTGATAGGTCTTGACAGATACGTTTATATCGATTGGGACAGTCATATCAATGTGGAGGCATGATTTTTGTCTGAAGTTTATTATCATTATTATTATTATTATTATTATTATCATTATTATTATTATTATTATTATTATTATTATTTAAAAAACATCATTATTATCAGTGAGGATGCATGGCCTAGTGGTTAGGGTGTTGCACTCACAAGTGAGAGATTGTGGTTTCAATTCCTAGACTGGGTGGTGCGTTGTGTTCTTGAGCAAGACACTTCATTCCACGTTGTTCTGTGATCACTTCAACACCTGATGCATCATACACAGTGCACCTGTTCAGATAATGTCAATTTGATGGAGAAAGTGAACTAATGTACTGCACATACATTTGATTGCTATAAACAAATCATTTGTTGCAGGTCATTCGACAAAAGTCCATCATCATCATCAGTAGTAGTTGTAGTCGAAGAACTTGTAATGGATAAGAATGGTGACATTCTTTGGGAAACTCTTGTCTTTTACAAGGCAAACTAACTGGTCTGTTTTGGAGGACTTTTGGTCCAGAGTCTACCATCAATAACTTCCAGAAATCCTTGGTCTGGCAGTGCCATCAACAGGCACTACTGGTTCAAAATAAACTTTAAAGACATGGAACTACTGCCAAACGGAACTGTCTGAGATGCACACAGAGCAACAACAGCTGTAGTGGAGGCGCAATGCCCCAGTGGTTAGGGCAGTGGGCTCGCGGTCATAAGAGCGCAGTTTCAATTCCCAGACAGGGCATTGTGAGTGTTTTTATTGAGCAAAAACACCTAAGCTCCACGAGGTTCGGGGGTGAACCCCGCTGTACTCTTTCACCACAACTTTCTCTCACTCTTTCTTCCTACTTCTGCCACAAAGCAGAGGAACCATGGTGTAACCCACTATGTTGTGGTAAACTTTCAGACCCTAGTCTAGATTGCGAATCCTCTGTACCCCAGGATGGTTCAGCTCTCCACCCGTTAAAAGACACCGTTATGGAAGGAAGATGACAATGTAGCTTTCGTGCCCATGCAACATCCAGTCTATCACGTGTGATGGGTGGATCTTCAAGTTGCCAAACACATTCCTAGTAGCTTAGAGTAGGATAGAAGAAGAAGAAGAAGAAGAAGAAGAAGAAGAAGAAGAAGAAGAAGAAGAAGAAGAAGAAGAAGAAGAAGAAGAAGAAGAAGAAGAAGAAAACAGCTGTACTAATCACACTCATACAAAAGCCTAAGCATTCCTAACTTATGGAGTTATGTCAACGTCTGCTTTTGTTATGTACAAGATGAATCTGGCTATTGGCTGAGTTTATTGTGAGGATCATCTCACTTTTAACAACACAGGGCAGGTGACTATGTCAAAAACAGTTGTGGGGAGGACCAGGCTAAAAGGATTGAGCACAGAAACCTTCCTCTTTGGTCAAACTCTGACATTTTTTAATTTTCACTTGGAAAGAAAGGTGTGGATGGAGAGAGATGTGTTCTTCCCCTGGGAATTTGTCAAAAGGTGGGTGACTTTAGTATAAATGGTCAGGGTGAAAGTAACAATTCAAAGAGAAATGAACAGTTGTACGAGAGCCTGTGCCTTTGGTGGTCAGGGTGGCCCTGAATCTTTGGAATTTCTTGATTGGCCCTAGTTAGAAGCTCTCCTGTATCAGAAGGATTGCATTGTCCATATGTTTGCATATTTTGTATTTTATGTGTAACGACGCCTGGTTTCAGACGCCATTTTGGGATTTTCATCCACGCATGCGCAGGGATTAGTCTTCCGGAAGCCCCTTATGCGCATGTGCAGTCATTAGCAGCAACTAGGCTTAACTGCTATTCTCCCTCTTTGCTCCTGGCTGCCGACCGAGCTAGACACAACCAGACCAGCTCTGTGTGAAGGCGATTCATGACTTAGGCGAATCTGTGAAGAATGCTTTCACAATTGTGATTAAACCGACTCTGTTGCTTCCACTCCACCCCCTGGCGTCCAGGCTACCGATGTCCAGAGATGAAATGCTTATTTCGGCGAAATAAATTATTATTGTTATTTGTTCGGAGATTCTTGCTCCCTCTATGAGGCACCCTTCCAGTGCCAACCTCACTTCCAACATATGTATACTTCTTATTGCATCTTTTCCCCTTCCATGTTTCTTTCTCTCCAATAAATTGTAAACTTTCATTAAAACATACCCTCACTAGATACCCCTCTTGCTAATAAAAGAAACCATCATCACCATCATCATTATTATGATTAGGTGAGCAGGCAAAATTGTTAGCACAGTGGACAAAATGCTATCCTTTTGTCCTTTACGTTCTGAGTTCCAATACCACTGAAGTCAACTTTGTTTTCATCCTTTCGGATCAATAAGATGAAGTACAAGTCAAGTGCAGAGGCTAATGTAATCGACTAACACCTCCCCCAAAATAACTAGCCTGGTGCCAAAATTTAATACCATTTTTATTTGGCGGATAGCTAGCAGAATCATTATTTCACCGGACAAAATACTGAGCAGCCTTTTGTCGTTTTTTACATTCTCGGTTCAGATTCTGCAGCGGTCGGTCTTCGGAATCGATGAAATAAGTACCAGTTGAACACTGGGATCGATATAATCGACTAACACCCTCCCTTAAGGTTTCAGGCTGTGTGCCTACAGTAGAGAAGGTTATTTGGCGGCGAGCTGGCAGAATCGTTAGTGTTCAAATGCCGCCGAGGTCAACTTTATCTTTCATTCCTCCAGGAACACACAAGACGACTTGTCAAAAATATGAAAAGATATCAATCAACGACAACGCTTTATATATATATATATATATATATAGGCGTAGGAGTGGCTCTGTGGTAAGCAGCTTGCTTACCAACCACATAGTTCCGGGTCCAGTCCCACTGCATGGCACCTTGGGCAAGTGTCTTCTACTATAGCCTCGGGTTGACCAAAGCCTTGTGAGTGGATTTGGTAGACGGAAACTGAAAGAAGCCCGTCGTATATATGTATGTATGTGTGTGTATGTGTGTTTGTACCCCCCCCCCAACATCGCCTGACAACCGATGATGTTGTGTTTACGTCCCCGTAACTTAGCGGTTCGGCAAAAGGAGACCGATAGAATAAGTACTAGGCTTACAAAGAATAAGTCTTGGGGTCGATTTGCTCGACTAAAGGCGGTGCTCCAGCATGGCCACAGTCACATGACTGAAACAAGTAAAAGAGAAAAGATATATATATATATATATATATATATCTTCTATCAATAGCAGTCGGGATAGCCTTGCAGTATTATCATTTATCCAGGGAGGCAACTCTTAGATCGTATCACAAATGATTGTTAATTTTCTTGTTTCTAAAAATAAATTTCTCTCCCGTTATCAATAAAAAGAAAATTTACGATCCAGACAGGGAATTACCATGTGGTTGCTCGATCTCGCAGAAATAGCAGCAAAATTACCCTTAAAGCACACTAAATCTTTAAAGGAATGACTCGTTGGATATAATGCAATCCTAGATACATTGTTAGAATACTTAATCAAGGTTGATCTAGTGATGAAAAACACAAAGAAAACATTATTTTTGTTGCATTTTAATCTACGTTATGTTATTATTAGCTTGCAATTAAAGACATTTCTGTACAAATTAGATTATTTTTAGTGAATCCATTGTCATTCATCCTCATAACTTCAATTATTCAGTCTAGTATTGTTAAAAAGAATTTAGATAAAAAGTATATTCTGGTTATATTATTTTCATCCAATCATATGATTTCTAGTATACATGCTTTTATTAATTGCTCATATTCCGTGAGTGATGTGACGTTTAAAAACTAACCGATAACACAGTCGCCTGGCAAACGCTAGAAACGTGGTTCGAGTCCCATCAGTGGCCCTAATTTTCTTTTCTGTGTCAAATTGTTGCGTATAATGTTTGACATCGTTGACACTAACATCTTTGTGTGATCTTTGAATGTAACGTCCAATTTTCATTTGTTATGTTGTAGAATATATCAATCTGATTCGTGGACCCGGAAGAAATAAGAAATTTCTTCCGGGACCCCTAACTTTTCATCCGGGGGCATAGTTGAAAAACAAGCTGACTCCGGACCGCAACAAGCTTGTTTTTTAATGGAGATATGTTTAGATGCATTTAAGAATTAAATGCATTAAAAGTGCTTGTATACTCCCTCAGTTAAACGTCGAACCAAATGATACTTTCGTTCTCCTCTGAAAATTTGTGAGGTAACCTCCAAACTCACAATATTGTTGCGATTAATCGTGAAATAGTCGAGCACCCTCATGGACAGGACCGGAATTAGACGTAGTGGGGTCCCTGGGTCAATAGATCGCTCCTACAATTTTGTTAATTCAAACAAAGTAATAAAATGGGACCAAATCTGTTTGAAGAGACCCCAAACTTGAAAGAGCCTCTGTAAATTTGGAGGGGCTCAGTTAAATTTAATAGTTTTTTTTTTAATCTAAAAGAACTCAATTATTCAAAAATGGGCTCAGTAATTTTAAAAGAACTTTAATGGATTAAAAATGCATGTATAGATACCCTTACAAAAAATGTTAAGATGTCTATGATTGCTGTAAATATATCTTTCGATTTTTAATTTCAAGTTTTAGGCTCTTGTGAGTTAAATGGGTATCTGATCCAGGGTCCTTATTGGCCGATAAATAAATCCAGCCTTGGTCACGAACATCATTTCGGAGGTGTTTTGGGGTGATTAGACGCTAACAATGTCAGAAACAACCATGCCGTAGACCCAGCTCTTCCAGTTTTAAATGTCACAGATTGAATAATGTAATTCACTGATAAATTACACTATTCCAGTATCTTATTTCGTTCTTTCACAGACGCAGTGAAGACAACAAACCTCACCACCGTAGTATTAAGGAGGTGCGATGGAGTAGCATCCCTTTTGAAACTATTGTTTCTTTAAACCCAATGGCAAAGATTGAGCTCATCGGGTCTCTTCTCTTCGTCCTTGGAGAATTCCATTGGTTCTAATTGTTTTTTGCGCTGTTGCCGATTTTTGTTTTACTTAAGAGAAGAGGATATTTTCTATGAGATGTGTGATCATTTAGAATGAGTTATTGCTGTTGTTCATTACTGTGTTATTGTCGTTCCAGATAGGAAGATGTGGCTATAAAAAGATTTTGGCTACGATTTCATCGTGAAAAAGTAAAATACAAATTATTCAATTAATCGATAATATCAGTGATAATAATCCTACAGCAACAATAATTTTAAGCAAATGAATATGGATGCAATGCTCCGCCATCGTAATCAAAGTAATTTTATATCATGGAAGAGAATATTTATGAAATTAACAACTACCATGCTTGTTGCTCACGAATAGTAATCTTAATTTTTCAGATGTTTGCTACCGCTATGTTCATATGTGTTAATGAGCCATTTCTACACAAATTCTTTTGAGAAACTTTTGGAAAGTTCTCCAGATACGCTCGTTCAATCGCTTATTAATCTTCGGCACTCAAACAAACTGACAAAGTAAACGCATGTCGTTATTATCAGAGATCATCCATCTTCGTAGTTTGAAAACATGGAGTCGCCACAATTTCAAGTAATAGAATAGTTCAATGAATTTAAGTGTTGCAAGAAATGAAGAGTCTTTTGCCTGAGAATCAGAGTTCTTTGGCTTCTGGATTTTATCTATACGTAAATGTATATGGTATGTAGTCTCTTATGAATTGGTGGAACCGATAGGGCATTTTTTTTCCTTCTGCAATATTTAGTTACTGACCTTTATGTTTTCAGTTCGAAATCTACTTTTGTACCAAATTGTTGTGTATAATACCTTAACACTTCAGGGCGATTTTTGATTATAACGTGTCGTTTTTATTTGTCATAATGTAGCAAATATCAATTCGGTTCGTGCCGCCGGAAGAATTTTTTTTTAATTTCTTCTGGGGGTACCATTGAAGGGCAGACCGATCCTGGGTGTGGCCAGCTTGTTTGTCAATGAATATATGGGTATATTTTTGGATGCAATTAAAATGCAGCTTTCACTTCAAATTCTGGGAATAAGGAAGAGAGTCAAAGAAGACTTTCTTCATAAACATTTGTACGTTAATTTCTAAATTCAAAGTTCGAGTACAAGATGAAATAATTATCGTAGAAGTTAAATGGAATGGAAGCACTCCGTCGGTTACGAGGACGAGGGTTCCGGTTGATCCGATCAATGGAACAGCCTGCTCGTGAAATTAACGTGTAAGTGGCTGAGCACTCCACAGACACGTGTACCCTTAACGTAGTTCTCGGTGATATTCAGCGTGACACAGAGAGTGACAAGGCCGGCCCTTTGAAATACAGGTACAACAGAAACAGGAAGTAAGAGTGAGAGAAAGTTGTGGTGAAAGAGTACAGCAGGGATCACCACCATCCCTGCCGGAGCCTCGTGGAGCTTTTAGGTGTTTTCGCTCAATAAACACTCACAACGCCCAGTCTGGGAATCGAAACCGCGATCCTACGACCGCGAGTCCGCTGCCCTAACCACTGGGCCATTGCGCCTCCACAGAAGTTAAATACGAGCATTTCTAGATCCACTGTATCCACCTATCACTTAACTATACAATATGGAATTGATTAAAACATTAAAAAAAAAGAAAAAAATTCGTTGCCTTAGGTCCTAACGGTGGCGTGTTCGATCCTTCAACGAGCTCTAAACCGTGTCTTTTGAGGAAGTGCTCCAGTATCTATCCGCTCAGTCGAAGTCGACTCTCGGTTATTCGATGGATCAGTGTCCTCCAGCCAGTTCTATCTTGGGTCACTTCTTTCAGATTGGCTATGGCCATTCCCGTGTCACTCTTGATGGTGTCAAGCCAGCAGGTTCTTGGTCGGCCTCTTCTTCTCCAGTATAGCCGCAGTAAACTGGCTAGAACCAGTAAAAGAAACAAGCAGATATATATATAGACAGAGGAAACCTTCTCAATTAATATATTTATACAACTGCTCCGAAAACAAAACAAAGAGAACTATATGGAATGTTTAAAGACAAAAGAGAGAAAAGAATATTACTAGTTTATGAGGTAAATACTAAATTAACCACGACAACATATTTCTGGAGAAAAGTTCCGAGTTGTTTAAATAACTGCTTTTGACCAAGCAATATTTAAGTATATAAATATTTAACAATAAGCCAAAGTAAAATATTTGGGCTTATTGTTATATATTTATATACTTAAATGGTGTGTTTGGTCAAAAGCAGTTATTTAAACAACTCGGAACTTTTCTCCAGAAATATGTTGTCCTGGTTAATTTAGTATTTAAGGTTCGTAATTCTTTACCTCATAAACTAATAATATTCTTTTCTCTCTTTTGTATTAAATTTATTTTGAGCCCTAAAAGCCAAATATATTTAAATTACAAGCTAAAATTATTCTGATCCCGAAATATCAAATATATTTAATTTTCAAGTTAAATTATCTTAAAACCGAAATTGCTAAGTCCCTTCAATTAACGTTAGCAGACAGCAGTGATCACGTGGGGCTATCTTTTGTCCTATCAGCTTTACCTCCCCTTGCTTTTGTTTCTTCCTTTTGCGTTCTGTCACCTCAAGTAATTTTTCGCCTCCTTTTTATTGTCTCTTGTCATTTTTCTCTACATTTTCTTCTTTCTTTGCTCAGCTTTATGCAAATGGCTTATTAATCTGTATACTTGCACCTCCACCTCGTATACATACTCCTCCTCTTTCACATTAATCCCCTGACTTCTGTAAAGACGAGAGGATTCGTTAAATGGAAACTAAAACTTGATATTTTCGCTGGTGTGTGTTTTTGCGGCCTCCTTCGGTGCTGGCTGTAGATACGGACGGTTTTTGACACGCCATGCAAACAATATCTCTGCGCATGTCGTTGTAAAAGACGCACTTTTGTTTTTATATTTCACATGGGCTGCTGAGGGCTGATGGCCTGTGCTAACGGCCACATATTCCGTTCTTCTGCTCACAATGCTCTAGGTGCTACTGCCGCTACTATTACCACTTGCACACTCAATGCTGTGCATTATTTAGTAGTTTCGCTCAGCTGACTCATTATTACTACCCCTGTATGAATCCTATTACGTCCATCATCTCTTATTTTGCCACAGAAAGCGACAAAAACAGCGATGAAGTTGGAAGCGGCGATAAAACAGAAAACGAAGACGAAGATGAAGACGAAGAACGAGAAATTGCGAATAGTAGTATTCGCGAACCAACGGCACAGGTGACAGAAGACGAACACTACATGGCTGTAGTTGACTACGAGAAAGGTATTGACGATAACAACGATGAAGATGAAATCGAAGACGATGACGACGATCCTAAAAATACACTTTTCCCTCCTGTTCAACTTTCCGATCCTAACTGCTCGTCGTTGACAAGTGGGGTTTCTCACTGGACTCCAGTTCGGAAGCAGCCAAGACCACCACCCGCTCATCTCAAGAAATACCTCTACCCAGTCTCAGAAATCATCGAAGAACTTCACCCAGAGGAAGTGAGATGGATGTACCGGCATGCTGGAAAGAAAAAATGGACTCCATTTATCGGATACGATTCTCTTAGGATCGAGTTCAGGTACAGAGAACTGAGTGTATCATCTTTAAGCGAAGATAAACTAAAAGATATGATTGTCGTACGTGGAGGACTTTACGAAGTCGATGTCGTCGCCCGGAAATGTTACCCGTTGTTTTGGACTGGTAAATATAAATTTATTTATTTGATAAAACGTGTCGATACCCGAATGTACCCAAAGAATTTTCTCGACTTTACCTTCGAAATTCAAATCCCTCTTCGGTGAACTTTAACTTTCATCCTTCCAGGAGTCGATAAAACGAAGTATTAGTCATGTATTAGAGTCTATTTTATATTCTGTAATGTATCGTAGTTGTGAATGGAATTAAAATAAATGACTAGGACTAATTGACCTGCCTACCCTACATGTACTCTGTTCACTCGTTATTATCAATACCTACGCTCTTAGTTTATTCGACATGAAATTAATTTTGAAGGAATTAATTATCAACATTTTTTCTTTCAAAGAAAGTAAATTCTAGTAAACAAATAAGTAAATTTTATTAAACCTTGCAAATGCTGTGGGAAGATAGGGTAGACAAAAGGAACAAATAAAGTATCTAGCATTAGCGACAAATGAGTAATTGCTAACTAGTTGCGAGAGAAACTCTATTCTGTGATCTCTTGGACCAAAAGGTGACAAGAAAACCTCTACGACATGGTCATTCGACCCAAAGAAGAAGCTTCTATGAATTGGTGAATTGAGTCAATGTGGGTAGGATTAGGTCACCGAAGCTAACGAGACGGGTAGTATGACATGGACTCTCGAGCCAATGAAAGAGCCTAACTTGACCTCAAAACAACGAGGAAACAGCCTCTATGCTGTGGTCACTCAAGACAACAAAGGAGTTTCTATGTGGTCTCTTGAGCGGCTAGAAATAGCAGTCCAATCTTACTTAAATATTGCCTTACTACATTAATAAGATTAGACTGTCATAATTGGAATGCTTCTTATCGTAGGTCTGTTCAGTCAGGGTTGACTTGTGCCGAACAACAACAATCTAATTCTATGTGATTTGATAATTCTACATCAAATGTGTTTACAGTAATTCTACTCTTAAGACGTGCTGGTGGTTGCAGTGTTTGTTTCAAACCAACTAATTGTATCTGCCCATGGACACGCAGGAAAATGTTATTACTCCAACTTATTGTCTACTACTTGTAGACTATATTTATATGCAAAAGTTTTTTTTTGATCCTCACTCTCAAGACTCAGGCATACTTTTTTTATATAATAGAAAGAAGGCTACAAATTTGTAGGGAAGAATATAGTCAAATATATTGACTTCAGTATTTTATCGACATGGGAAGTATGATTTGAATTCAGAATGTAAGGTGATTCAACTCTGCAAGGTCTGACACTTTACCAATTCTTCTGTATTCGAAGAATTGTAGTTAAAGTGATGGGTATTCTTCTAGATACGAAGAGTGAGATCACATCTGAACACTTTCCTCTGTTGTTATCCTTGTTCCTACCTATATATGTTTGACAGTTCTGCAGTTCTTTTTCATTGTGCCAATGAAGCAAATTTCTGATCCTCTGTTTACTGTGAAATCTATTTATTTTACCTTGTTCAGAATTTCATGCAGAAAACACAGTACAGCTCATTTGTTATTGTGCTCCCCTGCTTGCTTGTTGTTTTATGCCATATAGCAAGGCTGCTGGACTCCTAATTCACTGTGGTTCAAATTTCTTAGGCTATAAGACTGTTTTCAGCTACAGTCATTTAGCTTACATCTCTTGTGATACAGGAGCTATATTAATATACAATAGCTGATGACACTACACAGTATTCACTTAAAATGCCATGGCATTAGGATTTAACAAGGTATGATTTGGCCACTTCTATTAAAATAAAAGTGATGAAGTCATGTCTTGTGTTTTGCTAATTTCACTAACCTAATTTATACATGTAGAATATAACCCTCAATTATTCCCCTTACAATTTCCATGGCAACCATCTAGATACTTTCAAATGTGGTTATCCAAACACACCTTGACATGGAGTCCATTTCTCTTAATTTCTATATTCTTTCCCTTAAGTGTCAAGTTTGACTAAACCCTTCTGGGCAGAGTCCCAGCATGGCCACAGTACAATGACTGAAAGAAGTAGAAGAGAAGATGAGAGAGTTCATAAAAGAATCGCACATGTTCAATTGCCATGCAGAATGAAGAATCTGACATTCGGTCTTTTGCTCTGCTTTTACTCTTCATGGCAACTGAACTTATTGAACTCTTCTACTGATTGACTTTTACTGATGCTGTTGGACAATTCAAGCTATCATGATAGCTTTTCTGTACAGAAATAGAGAACTGTTAAGCAGTCATTACTTCTACACCTGAAGACTCTCTTGGATGGGATGCCAGCCCATTCTAAGGTTTACCTTAGCTGTTGCTAATGATACTCACTTTCAGTGGAGTGGATTGAAGTTATGTGAATTGAAAGACGCAATGTACCACCAAGGCTGGGGAATTGAACCCACAACTTTATGATTATCAACACAACATCCTGACTACTAAGCTTGTGTTTTTCCAGCTGTAATTTATATAGGTTATTTATATTATATAAGAATGAGTAATGTTTTATAAAAATTGTTTATTCCAACTGCAACCAATTTTATTCCATCACCTTTATAGAACTCAAGAACAGCAATTTTCTTTTTGTAGGTGATACCGCTGATGTACTTCGAGGAATCTGGTTCTATGACGATACTTGGCAACCTCTGGAAGAAGAAACTTCCATTCGTATAGAGACAGATCATTTGGGAAAGTTTTTGGGAATGAAGTATCCATGTGATTTTTCTGAGACAGTAAACTTAAAGGTTGCCAGACAAGGTTAGCTTAATGGTATTTTGCTTTGTTTTTATCTTGTATTGCTGTTGTTGACAATTTGTAGCATGTTGGACTAAATGCTTAGTGGCATTTCTTTTGGTTCTTTGTGTTTTGAGGTCAACTTTGCTTTTTATCCTCTCAAGGTCAATAAAATAAGTATCAGTTGAGTACTGGGGTCAGTATAATGTGAAGGCGCATAGCTCAGTGGTTAGAGCGTCGAGTTTACAATCATGAGCTTGTGAGTTCGAATCCCAGACCGGGCTGCGTGTTGTGTTCTTGAGCAAGACACTTTATTTCATATTGCTCCAGTTCACTCAGCTGTAGAAATGAGTTGTGACATCACAGGTGCCAAGCTGTATCTGCTGTTGCCTTTCCCTTGGATAACACTGGTGGTGTGGAGAGGGGAGGCCAGTGTGCATGGCGACTGCTGGTCTTCCATAAACAACCTTGCCCAGACTTGTGCCTGGGAGGGTAAGTTTCTTGGTGCAATCCCACGGTCAGTCATGACCGAAGGGGGTCTCAAGATAATTTAAATATTCTGTTTGAAATTACTGGCTTTGCATTAAAAATATAAACCATTGCTACATCAACCCTGATCATGTATATCTAAAATTAAGCGTCATTCCATTTATTTTTAACAATAGTGTAAGCCTTGAATTACATTATCAAGTGCATCCTTCCTAGGGGAAAATTTGAATGTAGCTATTATTTTTAACATGTGTAATTACATAGGTGCTCTATTTTTTTTTTTTTTTTTTGCCAGTTCAGTCAGTACAGCATGAAACTTTTTCCTGTTATATAGATCAAACTAAATTGATAGAGTTGTTTGGGTGTGGGATAGAACGCTTTCTGGTATTTGTTCTAGTTTTCTGCACTCCAAGTTGAAAGACTACCAAGGTCAATATAAACTTTCATTTTTTTGGAGCCAACAAATTAAGTACCGGTCCAGAGTAGTGGATTTGTAAAACATCAGATGAGATGCCTTGTGGTATCTGTTCAGGCTCTTTGCATTCTGAGTTCAAATTCTACCCAGGAATTCAAAATCTCATCAATGGCCACACCATAGTCCTCACAAACTTTGAAAAGGCATGAAGACAGACTGTGACTGACAGTGGCACCAGCATCTTTTTGCAATATGACAGGCCTCTTGTCATTTCAGCACCGTTGTGTTATGGGTACTGAGACTTTGAGCCTCAAACTCTGTAGGGATTAAATTCCACACTGATCAAACTCACTAGCATGTGCAAGCAGCATTTAAGAAACTTTGAGCACATTTTTGATAAAAAGAAAATACTGACAACAGCACTGGATTTTGATACTTCTTTTACTCATAGACACAAAGAGGCAGCTGTTCTTCATTAATTTCGCATTTGGTTCATTGGTGAGTCAGAAGCTAAGTAGTAATTCTATATGGAGCAACATTTTTGATGTAGAACCATATTCTGAATAAATTCAAAGTGTTCTACCAAACTTAGCCTACACACAGTTTTCTTGTCTAAGATCTCTCAGAAGTTTCAAATCAGTTCAAGTTGAAGCATATATATTACTTCAAGTAATATTACAACACTGAACTTCTGTTGGGATGGCAACAACAGACGGATTATTCATATTTGCTTTAGTAAGGCTTGCAGAATCATTACTGTGATGGACAAATTGCTTAGTAGTAGGGGGTCAGTGTAATCGACTTGTCCCCTTTCCTGAACTTGCTGGCCTTATGCCAGAACTTGAAATCAATATTTGCTGTAGTAAACAGAGTATATTAATTTAAGGGAACCTAAGAATATGTTTTCTATGATACAAAACAATCAAATTTCTATGTAAGAAGTTCTTATGAAGTTCTATTGACTATTTTTTAATGTAGGAACCTCTTATTAATTATTAACAAACTCCTAGGCGCAGGAGTGGCTGTGTGGTAAGTAGCTTGCTTACCAACCACATGGTTCCGGGTTCAGTCCCACTGCGTGGCATCTTGGGCAAGTGTCTTCTGCTATAGCCCCGGCCGACCAATGCTTTGTGAGTGGATTTGGTAGACAGAAACTGAAAGAAGCCTGTCGTATATATGTATATATATATATGTATGTGTTTATGTCCCCATCACTTAGTGGTTCAGCAAAAAAAAAATGATAGAATAAGTACTGGGCTTGCAAAGAATAAATCCTGGGGTTGATTTGCTCGACTAAAGGCGGTGCTCCAGCATGGCCACAGTCAAATGACTGAAACAAGTAAAAGAGTCCTAAAGTGATAAGCTGCTAAAATGGATAGCATGGTGGACAAAATGCTTGGCTGCATTTCTTCTGGCTATTTACATTCTAAGTTTAACCCTTTCGTTACTGTATTTATTTTGAGATGCTCTGTGTTTCTTTCAATTAATTTTAAATATAACAAAGAATTTAGAAAAATATCTGTTATCATTCAGCTAGTGTTAGGAACATAAATTGTGATTAAGGCTTGGTGGAAAATTTTAATTCAAAATTTATGAAAACAAGACATTTGTACTATGGAACCAGAGTTGGTTTTATCCAGGTTGGTAACGAAAGGGTTAAATACCACCTGGGTCAACTTTACTTTTCATCCTTTCTGGGTTGATAAAATGAGTATCATTTGAGCTCTGGGATTGATGTATTGACTTAACCCTCCCCTCAAAATTGCTAGCTTTGTGCCAAAATTAGAAAGAATTATAAGCAAATATTGGTTAATGCCTTTATAAACTATCAAGGAAGCCTTTACATAGTTGTTGCTTACCCTGCTAGAAACATTAGCCAAAGTTTCCTCAGATTGCACCCTGAAACCTTAAAAGGTATACTACATAGTCTTAGATATACAATACTTAAGGGAAGGGTAAGATTATTGTGACTAGAATATCTTTGATCATAGGTCTGCTTTGTCAAGGCTGACCTGGGGTTTAACATCACTAGATAACTCGTTATCATTTAACATCCAAGTTCCATGCTGTCATTAGTTAGACAGTTTGATAGGATCACCAGATACAAGTGTCTGCTTTGGCATAGTTACACCAACCATTTTACAGTGTGTACTGGGTGCCTTTTCATGCCACCAGCAGAAATGTTAAATTGATCGTAAAAGTAAGTTTAAAAAATTAGATGTTTGTATTTCATTAATTTCATTTTATGTAAATATTCATTAGCTTTAACCCTTTGAAAGTATACATTGACCAGTCATAATGTCATTATCAGCACTACTTTGCTCTTGCAGTGACATGGAATATATAGACATTAATACATATTCACATGTATCCACATGCACATGCACACACACACACACACACACATCAATTCATATTTGCATGTGTGTAAAAAATTTTTTACAATATCCTTTGTGCAGTTTTCTTCCACCAAATCCCCTTGTCTGGCATTACTCAGCCTAGGGCTATGGAATGCACTTCAAGATACTGTGCAGTGGGACTGAACCCAAGACCATGTAGTTGCAAGTGGAAATTCTTAACCACACAACCATTCCTGCTCTATGTTATAAAATATATCTAAATAAATTTACAATAGGTTGTTATTGTTGTTTTTTTTAATTTAATCTAATTTTCTCCCTTTCCTTTGTTACAGTTATCCATCATATAGCATTCTCAGACTGCCATGTTGAATGGAGAAATGCTACAGAAGTTTACATGTTTAGTGATTCCACTCCTTCAAAAATTGTTCGATCTGTAAGTCAGACATTAGGATTTCAGAAGAGTAAGTATTCAAATCTTCTTTTTCTCTTTCGTGGTTTGGTCTAGAATAAAAGAAAGGCTGTCTTTATGGACTTTGTAGGCACTGCCAGATCAATGAAGTCAAATCAATCAGTGTCCTACATGAACTGCAAACAGTTGATTGCATGAAACCTTGATTTTCATCCTTCAGAATTTGTTAAATAAAATACCAGCCTAGTACTGAGATGAAGATAATGTATTAAAGTTTCCTTCTTGAGTTATACTGACTCATAAAGGCCAGTTTCTATATTGTGTATATTCCCCACCTGGACAGGAAGCTGGTACATCTCAGGATTACTCATTTTTGCCAGCTGAGTGGACTGGAGCAATGTGGAATGAAGTGTTTTGCTCAAGAACACAACATGTTGTCCAGTCTAGGAACTGAAACCACAATCTTATGACCATGACTCCAACGCCCTAACCACTAAGCCACGTGCTTCTACCTGAAGTTAATGGATCATTCCCAGCACATATATCATCATCATCAACATTATTGTTGAACATTGACTTTTCCCTGCTAGCATGGGCCATACAGAATATGTTAGGGCATGTTTTCAACAGCATGGCTTAGTGGTTAGGGTACTAAGTTTATAACCATAAAGCTGTGAGTTCAGTTCCCAGCACTGCATTCTGTCCTTGAACAACACACTTTATTTCACATTGATGATGCCTATCACAGCCACGCATACCTGTGCCTTTATTCAAATGAAAATTTAGGTGAGATTTACAATCAAAAATAATACTCCTGCCTTTGTAACAGTGCTGTCACTGTTCATACATACATCCCTGAGCACATCCAGAAGTAGGTCATCCAAATGATTGACAAGGAGTCATGCACCTACACATTCCAACTTCTTACTCAGACATTCTCTCTTTTTCTCTTCATTCTGCTTTGTTGTTTTTTGGGGTTTTTTCTATCACTTCTATAAAGACCTCCACTCCTTGAAACTGACTAATGAGCAGGGAGAAGATTCCAATGGGTTGGCATTGTGGGAAGGGAAGAAAGGATTGAAAACAGCTGTTAGTGTAAGTGGAGGTGATTGGATCACTATGAGTTGGGTGAATCTAGGTGGAAGAAATACAAAACTCAGCATAGATCAGTGTATTAGCCCTGGAAAAAAAGGAGAGAATGAGAGAGAACATGTCTGGAGTATAGGTGCAAGCATGACTGTGTAGTAAGGAGTTTGCTTTCTAACTCATGGTTGTGTGTTCTAACTCATGGTTGTGTGACACCTTGGCCAAGTGGCTTCTACTTTAGCCTCAGTTGACCAAAGCCTTGTGAGAGGATTTGGTTGGCAGAAACTAAAAGAAACCCAATGTACGTCTGTATGTACATGTTTATGTGTGTTGATGAGGTATGAGCATTCAGCTTTTGCTGAACGACCTACAAAAATGATATGTTTATAGTAATCAAATGTTTGTGCTGCACATTAGCTGACTCTCTATCAAATCAGCCTTACCTGAACAGATGCACAGTGTACCGTGTGTCAGGTGTGGAAGTGATCGTGGAGCAACGTGACATGAAGCATTTTGCTCAAGAACATAATACACCACCTAATCTAGGAATTGAAATGAAATCACAATTGCTAGAGTGTGAATGCAACATCCTAACCACTAAGCCATATGCCCTCACAAACATTATATATATATATATATATATAAAGAACTAAGATGATGAGGACACCACTCTATCTAATACATAATATAAGATTCCTCATCTCAGAAAATACAGAATTGTATTTTCCAATCAGTACAAAGCTAACATAAGGCATAAGTGGAGGTTTATAATCCTTTAAAAGTTCACTCTGATACTGCCTACAGGCATAGCATAGTGGATAAAGGTGCTAGTTAATGCAGTGTAGTCACCTAGAGGTTCTGGGTTCAGTCCCAGGAGAGGCACTGAGGTGAATCATAAGACACCTGAAAAAGGCTGGAACATTTGTGTGTGTGTTCTCTCTGGATGTAACAAGAGATGGATGTGCTATGCTTGGTATAAAATAGGTGAAACTTGCTTCTATTTCGGAACATCACTCTTATAACTTCATCAAAATATAATCCAATTTAAAAGCTGCATAGTAATATATTTCTGTTTCTTTTTTTTTTCTACAGGTGGAACCAAACTGTGTCGTGGATACTGTAATGAAGCTAGGATGGATGACAAGCCTCCGGACATTACTCACCTGGTATTTGTTGTACATGGTATTGGCCAAAAAATGGATACTGGCAATATAATCAAACGATGTAATGAGTAGGTTTCTCTTTAACATTTGTTTTTATTTTTCTTATCCGTGGGTCAGTTTTTAAACGTACCAGCTAGAAGAAGTCTCGCAGTAAATTTTTATTTTTGTTTCGTATCTAAGAAAATGACAACCTTAAAAGATCTTTAAGGTCATTGGTTTGATTTTTATCTTCTACTTACAAATTATCTATTACAAATACTTGACTTTTTTTTATTATGGTATTTGTGTATTTGCTATATTTTCAATATAGTGTTTACATCTAAGAAATTGAGAACCTTAAAAGATCTTTTAGGTCATTGGTTACATTTTTGTCTTCTACCTACAAACTGTCTGTAACAAATGCTTGACTTCTTTAATGTAGTATTTATCTTTTGAACTGCTTAGATTATTGGGTGAAAGATACGTGCATGCATGGCTATGTTTTTATTTAAGAAGTTCACAATCACTTGAGTTTTGGGTTCAATACCACTGCATGCAACCTTGGGTATGTTTCCTACCATAGCTTTGGGTTACCCAATGCTTTGTGATAAAAGTTTGGTTTATGGAAACTTTATGAAAATCCTTCAAATATTACATATGTACGAGGGGGTGCTGAAAAGTTCCTGGCTTTGGGTAAAAAAAAATTCAGGAGGATCAGTTAATTATGATTTTATTCAACATATTCCCCTCTCAGGTTCACACTTATTGCAGCAGTCCTTCAGTTTTTCTGAACCTTGTAAAAGTACTCAGAAGGTTGGGTCTTCAACCTAGCCCTTCATGATACTCTTAAAGCCAGGACCTTTCCAGCACCCTCCCGTATGTGTATAACTTTTTGCTGATGGACATATTAGTGTGAAAACTGATAAACTAGCACAGATAGTCTCTTGTCAATTTTGCCATTGGAAATGCAATGAACTAGTGATTTGCTTGTTAGAAGCATGATACCAACATAGCTATTACTCACCAAAAGTACAGTATTAAAATAGAAAAGTCAAGCTGATTCAAAAGTTATTGGTTAATACCTTTTCTTTGGTGTTGTGCCATAATCAAGGTACTCAACTGTTGTTGACATCCAACTTTGTTGGCAGATGAGAAGGTAAACAAAATAAATTAATCAGTGCCAAACTAACTGAAAATAGGTGAGAGGTTTATTGACTTCCAGTACCTCAGTCAGGTTGTTTTTTTTTGTTTTTTATGTTTAGCCCTAGGTTAGCTCTTATCCAGTTGACCTATGATCAGAGACATTACAACTGTTATCATACCAGCTCTTGTTCTTACCTAGTGTTTATACATTATCTGGTTTGTCTTTTTTAAGATGCTAGGATTTGATTTGAAGGAGATTTTACTGTTATTTCTAGCTACTCAAGTGACACTGGAGAAAGCACCTTCATTATTTCAATCTTGATCAATTCCTTTCATATGGTGATGATTGAACAATGATAAAACATCTAGTAATAATATTGAAAGAAATCTGACAAAATTTCTCATCTGAAGATGATTTCTAGCATTAGATTGGCTAAGAATTTATACTGCATTTATATTTCTTATGCTCAGAGGTATCTATAATCAAAGAAGGGTTTTAAATCTAAAAATTCTGCATTGTACCTATTTTAATCTGGTTTTTGATTCTTGAATAAACAAAGATTAAGCCTGATCTTGCTGTGAAATTTAGACATGGCTAAAGTTACTTTTTCCGTTTCATTTTTTTTTTATTTAACTGTTGTGTAAATATTACATCCTCATACATAAACAATAATCATTTAATGAGGGAAGATCTATGTAGTTACCTGACCTGCTGGAAATAGCAACCAAATGTGCCTCAACCCTGCTATCTTAAAGAAAGGATACATTGGTCAACTTAGTCTTAGTTATAGGAAAATACAGGATAGTCACAGCTGAAATGCCTCCACTGATAAGGTTTAGTCTGCTTAATCAGGGATGATGTGAAGCTAAGTAACATCTTATAGTTGAAGTGTCACAGATGGCAAAGAGATGTAAGAAACTATTTTCGGTATTTGATACGTCTTGGTTGTGAGTTCAAATATTGTCTTGTTTGATTTTTCTTTCTTTGATCTCCTTTGTGTAAATAAAAATGCATAGCAGTTACATACTGAGATACTAGCATGGATCTTTCAGTGTAGCCCATGTTCCACTTGCATATAAGAACAGAAGTAGGATGGTGCTATTGTAGAATGAACAACATAACTACATAATACACAAAGCACAAGTTTTGCTGGGATGGACAATTCACAAGGTTCACAGCAGGTGGACCTGTGCAGATGCCAGTTGGTATCCAAGAGACTGAGAAGACCTCAATGACAATTTAGTTAAATGATTTGGACCAAGATGGAAGAGAAGGGCATATGAAGAAAGAATTGAAGTGCATTGTGACCAACGATGTATAACAAAATCCAATAGTTTGTTTGATAATGGGATTCAGAGATACATACTGGGGTCAGGTCAATGTAGTATATCCCTGTTCCCTAATTAAAAGACTTTGAGTTTGATAGAAGTTAATTAATATTTATAAAGCATGTAAGACTTTTCAAATTTCATTTTGTAATGACTTATTAATACATTCAACTTTTACTACTTTTATCATCATCTTCGTTTAACATCCACTTTCCATTAAATGATGATGATGATGATTTTATTTGATGAAATTTATTTGTTGAAATAACATGGTATTTACTGATTACAGACTGCGGGAATCTATAGAGCGACTGAAAAAGAAAAATTTCCCTAATTTGGACCAAGGTAATCAGAGAGTAGAATTCCTGCCTGTAGAGTGGCGATCCAGTCTACAACTAGATGGTGGTAGGTATTAACTTGTTTTTAGTTTTTTTGTTGTTTTTTTTACTTTTCCTAAATAGTTTACAACACTCACTGTTATCTGCTTAAAGCTCCCTAAAAGTTTGTAGTACTTTGCTGCTTTCTTTTATAAGATGGAGATACCTTTTGTAAGCAAAAAGAAGGTATATAGAAAAACTACTGTTGTTAGACAACACTCCTCTCGGTTATTTGAGAACACTAACAATCATAAGATGTCTAATTTATCTCTTGTGGATTGGTACCATATTTTCTGGTATACAAGGAAAATTTTCAGACCAATGTTTGTTGCCAAAAGCAGTAGATTAACTTATACACTAAGACAACTTTGGAAGAGTACAAATTTCATGTGAAATGCAGCAGAATTTGGAAGGATAGTAACAATGTTTACATTACATGTTTATGCTATATATTACATCAACTTTTATGCTAGAAAATACAGTAGTTTTGAAGTTTCTTGCTAAAATACATAGGGGAACCACATGTCTACATATCTTTCATTTGTTTTCTTAATTTTTGCTCACTTCAGGTGAAATTTTATATGGAACCATTGCATTAATATTAATAACCTAAGTATATTGATTTTTGTAATATACTTTTATAAATTTATATAATACTAGACTACCCCTGACCTGTTGGGTCACTGACAGTTTAGGTGATAAAACATTGAAGCTGATTTTAACATTGCATTGAAATGCAAGTTAATTTTATGTTGAGTCAGTTAAATACTTCAATTCGTTTGTTTCATCATAGGTCTGGTTTACAAGTTCATGTTTAAGGTTTTATTCGTTATTTACAGCATCTAATAGAAATAGAACTTCTGGGATAAACTTTAAACTCTATTAACAGCATTTATTTATGGCATATGTACACACTTCTACAAAAATGCAAAAAGAATTGTTATATAACACAAACATAAAATTAATGGAAACAATTTTCCCATATCTGGGTTTATGTTATCTTCTGAGTATTTTCCTATTATGCACCGTTTTGGCTATTTATGAAGGTACCTAAAAAAAGCCTCACGTATCTCAGAGTATTTTCCCATTATGCGCCAGTTTTGCTTTATTGAATTACAGACGCACGAATGCAGGCAAGACTATCCAGATGTTCTCTGCAAAGGGCAATAACTCCAATTTCACTGCGTAAATTTGTGGAAACGAATCAAAAGAAAAAAAAAATGCCTATCTCACTAACCTTCTGTCCTATTTATGCGAAACTTGTTTTATTCCATTTGTATACACATTTCAGGAGTACCTTACTTTCAGAGTATTTTCCTATTATGCTCTGGTTTGGCTGTTTTAAATTACAGTCAAGCACACACGTAAGCAAGCAAGCAATCACAGAATTTTAGTAGTGTATATAGATTTATGTGATATCAGACCATTGTGTTATCACTAATAACTTTTTACATCAGCTGATGCAAATTAAGTAAATAATAATTTAATTTCTCCATTATTTATTATCAGATACTGTTGAGCTCATTACACCCCATAGTGTAAAAGGTCTCCGCACAATTCTAAATAGTAGTGCCATGGATATTCTATACTATACAAGTCCACTCTACCGATCAGAGGTAAGTTCTCTTTCCATTCAATTATTATATGAGTAGAGTTCAAATCTTGTTTGTGGAAAGTTTTGAGGAATGGGACTGTATTTCAAAAACAGTAAAGATCATGAAGATTGTATAATGCTTACTTACTTAAAGCTTGTCTTTGCTAAATTCACTTTAAAGCCTCTTGATTCCAGATTTGGTCTTGTATGTCAGGAATTTCTTTTCTGAGTCTTCCATAATAGTTAGGTTGTCAGCATAAAGAAGTTCCCATGGGCAGATGGTGTTAAATCTTTCTGTTATAGCTTTAAGAATTGTAGTGAAGAAAAGAGACTGAAGACTAAGCCCTTGTTAACCCTAACCTTCACACTAAATTCATTGCTATACTTTGTCACTAATTTTCACTTTAACTATTCCCTTATACATGGTTTGCACAGCTTTCACAAGCTACATGTCTACTCCAAGCTTCTTCAGTGACCACCAGATCACAGAGCAAAGAATCCTATTTTCTCTAGAGTTCCTTGCTCTGGAGAGGTATAGAGGCTTATTCCTGACTAGATTACTCCTATAGAGGTCTCACTAAGAACGTGGCATCAGTAGTCTTTTGTGTTATAACTCTGTAACTTTCAAAACTTAGTCTAATACCTCTATAGGTTTGCCTTTGTCTTTGTAACTTTTGATAATGATACTGCTATGCCAACATTGGGTTTGACACTTTCTTGTATTACCTTGTTTATTATGTGGGTGACAAACACATTTCCTACTCTGCCAGAGGTCTTAAGCATCTCAGTTGTGATTCCTGGTGGACCAGGTGCCTTCCCTGCTTTCATATCCTAAATTGCCCTGTCTACCATACTCCTGTCAACTTGGGATAGACCCTCTTTCTCCCATGTATTCTCCTTACACCAATGTCTCAAAATAGCATATCCAAGCTTCTTTTCACTATCAATAAGAGCAAGAGTACCTCATTTGTTCCATTATGTTTTATATTTTGTACAAGAAGTAGTTCAACAAGGCTGAAACTCACTTTAATAATGGAGATAATCTTCATCACTATCCATGCTTCATGCTGGCTGGGAATGGAAAAGTTGTCAGTCCAAATCAGTTCCTATTCTGAGTTACTGTCCTCCCACACTCAGGGGGGCCACGTCTTGCTTATTCATTCTATTTTTGGCATCTATGGCTGCATGCCCTTCCTATCAACTTTATAAAGTGTACTGGTTGCATTCTATGTGGCATTAGTACTAGAGAGAATGTCGTATCTTGATCTGGACTAACAGATCCTCTTGCCTCTATGTCCTGGTCAATCAGTCAGAAGTGACTTTAGAGAATCGGCTACAGTTTCTGTTGAATGTAATGTTTATTTATTCACATTGTTTTAGATTAGTTATTGCATTATCTGATAGCTTTAAAGTGGCAAGCTGGCAGAATCATTAGCACGCCAGGCAAAATGTGTTGTAGCATTTTGTCTCTCTTTACATTCTGAGTTCAAATTCTGCCAAGGTTGACTTTGCCTTCCATCCTTTCAGGGTTGATAAAATAAGAACCAGTTAAGTTACTGGGGGCAATGTAATCAACTAGCTTCCTCCCACAAAATTTCTAGCCTTGTGCCTATAATACAAAGGATTATTTCATAGCTTTGAGATTTCAATCATGTGGTTACTCTTTTACCTGTTTCAGTCATTTGACTGGCCATGCTGGAGCACTGCCTTTAGTTGAGCAAATCGACCCCAGGACTTTGTAAGCCTAGTACTTATTCTATCACTCTTTTACTGAACCGCTAAGTTATTGGGGACGTAAACACACCAGCATCGGTTGTCAAGCGATGTTGGGGGGGACAAACACATATACACACACATATACATATATATGACAGGCTTCTTTCAGCTTTGATCTGCCCAAGGTGCCACACAGTGGGAATGAACCCAGAACCATGTGGTTGGTAAGCAAGCTACTTACCACACAGCCACTCCTGCGCCTATTGGTTGTTTATTTTTAGAATGACATAGGGTGTATGTAAGAGTTCAAATCTGGCCAGTTTGAACATAAAGCAAGTAGAATATTTTGGCCAGATATGGCTGGTTTAAATACTAAAGAGGTAAACATTTGAATTCAAAATTTGATGGCAAATTATTAATAAAAGTGTAACTTTATTTCAGATTACCCATGGTTTGCAATCTGAGATAAACAGACTGTATTCTGTGTTCTGCCTCAGAAATCCTTATTTTATTTCTGCTGGAGGAAAGATATCCATTGCTGCACATTCCTTGGGTAAGTATTTAAACAGACACTTCAAATCATTTTGGTTGTTATTGTTGTTGTTGTTAAGCTCTAGGTCATCTTTGATTGAACAAAACTAAGGTCAGTAGAATTCCAACTGTGACCATCCTATTTATTGTTTCAGATATATACTATAACAGAAATGGCTGTATGTTAACACATTTGTTTTACTTACTTAGTTGAGCCAAGACAGCCTCTATAAAATCCTTTTACTTGTTGTGCTAGAAATAGCAGTCAGACCATACACAAATAGCATTGCTGTTTAAACCAAAAATAAAGAAAGACTATATTTCTGTCTGTCTGTCTGTATGTATGTATGTATAGTGTGTGTGTGTGTGTGTGTGTATGTATGTATGTATAGTGTGTGTGTGTGTATGTATGTATGTATAGTGTGTATATGTATGTGGTTGGTGTTTGGAAGGGCATCCTGCCATAAAGACCCTGCCAAAACAGTAGCCTGTGGTGGTCTTCTACCTAGCCAGCTCCTGTCAACTGTCCTACTCATGCATGCATGGAAGACAGACATTAAACGATGATGATGATGATTATAAGTATATTTATGTATGTATATGTGGTTTAGTGGTTAGGATATTTGACTCAGGATTGCCAGGTCGTGAGTTCAGTTCCAGGCGACACATTCTGTCCTTGAGCAAGACACTTTATTTCATGTTGCTCCAGTCCATTCAGCTGGTAAAAATGAGTAGTACCTGTAATTCAAAGGGCCAGCCTTGTCACACTCTGTGTCATGCTGAATCTCCCTGAGAACTACATCAAGGGTACATGTGTCTGTGGAGTGCTCAGCCTCATACATGTTAATTTCACGAGCAGGCTGTACCATTGATTGGATCTACTAGAACCCTTGTCATCATAACCAATGGAGTGCCAGTAATGTGTGTATATATTTATTTATATATGTGTGTGTGTGAATGTATTGTGTGTCTGTATACATATATGTATGTATAAGCTGTAATCAACCAGACTATTAGATGTTGTTATACATTGCTTGTCACAATGTTCTTTGCATCATTTTAGCTTTTGAATGGTGTCACCCTAATGGCTAGGTGAGCAGCCCAACATTACCCCTGATTGGAAGCTAGTCTTTTATTGGGTTACTTATTTACAGCTGAGTGGACTGAAGCAACATGAAATGATGTGTTCTGCTGAGGAACACTATTCACCACTCAATCTGTGAACTGAGCCCTCAATTTAGCAGTTGTTAGTGCAACACCTTAACCACTAGTCCGCATGGCTATATATATGTATGTATATATATATGTTTGTGTGTGTGTAATCTCTGATGAAGCCTAGAGATATATACAAGTACCTCATGTTCATCTAGCTATTACCTCAATCCACTTGAGTAACATAGGTAGAATGGGGTATTTTTATCTATTGGCTGAAACAGCTGTAAGTTATTTTACCAATTTATGTTCTTTATAATAATTACTGGTATCCTTATATATTACTATATTTTATATCTTATATGTAAAGAATAATATGCTATATGTATGTATGTTATAATTATTAGTTTAATAAATAAATAAGTTAACATTTTTATGTCCAAAAGTTGATGAACTACCTATTGTTCTCCATTTTCTTATTTGTTATATATATATATATATATATATATATATAAATCATCATCATCATATGTCTGCTTTCCATGCTAGCATGGGTTGTACGATTTGACTGAGGACTGGCGAACTAGATGGCTGCACCAGGCTCCAATCTGATCTGGCAGGGTTTCTACAGCTGGATGCCCTTCCTAAAACCAACCATTCCAAGAGTGTAGTGGGTACTTTTATGTGCCACTGGCACAAGGGCCATTATGGCGGTACTCACAATGGCCACGCTAAAATGGTGTTTTTTACATGCCACCTGCACAGGAGTCAGTCCAGCGGCACTGGCAACGACCTCACTCGAATGTTTTGTTCACGTGTCACTGGCACAAGTGCCAGTAAGGCAACATTGGTAACGATCACATTCAAATGGTGCTTTTTACGTGCCACTGACATGGAAGCCAGACTTACAAATTAGCTGAACAGAAAAAAGTGACTAATTAGACAAACTTACAAATTAGCTGAACAATTTAAAAGATGGGAACTGTAAAGATTGATAAGTAAGAAGAACTGGCATTCTTTGCTGCAATATTTTAAGTAAAAAGTTTCTTATTCTTTACTTTACTAGAAGTAATAACTTGTCCTGTACTTTTCCAGGTTTATAATCTTAAGAATATTACTTTTCATGCTTGCATTTTTCCATGTAATGTATGTTTATGTATGATGATATGTATATATGTGTGTCTTTGTGCCCACCACCACTTGACAACTGTTTTGACAAAAGAGATCAATGGGAAAAATATCAGATTTAAAAAAAATATTAAGTACTGCTGTTGATTTGACTAAACTTTTCAAGGTGATACCCCAGCATGAACACAGTCCAATGACTGAAAACTGTTCAAAGATAAACAATATATATTGTTTTGCAAGTACTTAAGCTAAATAATTTGTTCTTTGAAATGGCTCATACCTCTCACTTACATTGTTGTCTTTATATTTAATCATTCAAAATTTTTCTTTTTTTAATATATAAAAAGCAATCCAAAGGCACAGTCTTTAGTAACATGATAGAGTTAATAATTATCTCATTCAATCTGTTCTAGGAAACTTCATCATTTATTCATGATAATGGGGGGGGGGAATAGGTGTTGAATATTGAACTGTCCAATCCAGAAAAAAAATTAGGAAAAAGTTATATCTGAATACTTATTGATCCAAATAAACTGATTTATGAAATCATTCCCCCACCACCACTACCAATTATGTAGCTTCTTTGATCCAAAATTTAGTTTAAATATCAATAAAATATGAATGAATTAATAAAAGAAACTAATTAAAAGTGATAAAAAATATATAATTTGAAAAGGGTTTTAGTTTTCAGTGTTATGTATGTGTTTTTAATCCTTATGAAATAAGTTGTAATGGTATTGTTTGATTTTCATATTATATCATGATTATGGCAATCCATAATGTGTGAAGGGAGAGTATCTCAGACTTTTGTCATGCATTGGACAATGATACTTAATCAATTATTGATAAAGAGAACAATTATACTCTCATTATTGATCTGGTGTTGTTAAGTAGGTTAACTATAAGGTTAAGCCCATCTTTACAATAGGGTAACTTGGTTGCTGAAGTGTATGTTCTATTGAAAGACATTGTTAATTTCATTTTAATGGTTTTCTTTCATAAATATTGAAGTTGGGAATGGTATAGTGAAGAGTAGAATTTGATTTATGTTGTTGTTGTTGTAAGCCCCAAGTTGGCCCTGAATAAACAACCCTACTGTAAAAGCTATAAACTTCCCTCACCCATCCAGAAACAGTATGCCATAAACTACATTTTCTGGTGTATCCATTTTTCAAGGTGGCATGGTATGGTAGGTCAAGTGACTACATAGATACATTCTCGTTATTTGATTTCATTTAGGCAGATTAAATGTCTAATTGTCTGAAATAACTTGTTTCCATAAGCTTATAATGACATCATTATTACTCATTTTAAAAATATGGTTCCCAATTCAAACTCAACCTGGGACAATGATCATATCCTGGGGTTAAGTCATCTGGTGAATAAATAAATATATATATATATATACGTGTGTGTGTATGTATATATATATCATCATCATTGTTTAACGTCTACTTTCCATGCTAGCATGGGTTGGACAATTTGACTGAGCTCTGGCGAACCAGATGGCTGCACCAGGCTCCAATCTGATCTGGCAGAGTTTCTACAGCTGGATGTCCATCCTAATGCCAACCAAAAGTGGGTGCTTTTATGTGCCACTGGCACGAGGGCCAGTCAGGCGGTAATATATATATATATATATATATATATATATATATATATTTAAAAGTGTATGTATATATATGTATGTATATACGTGTATGTGTGTGTGTGTATATATATATACACACACACACACGTGAGCTTATTGAACTTATTTTGTGCATGACTTTTAGCCCACTCTGTATAAATCTTTGTGTTTGTCTAATACATATATATGTGTGCATGTATGGTGGTTGGTGGTATTAGGAAGACCATCCAGCCATAAAAACCCTACCAAAACAGACAGTGAAGACTTGTGCAATCTTCCGCCTAGCCAGCCCCTGTCAAATCATCCAACCCATGCCAGCATGGGAAACGGACATTAAATGATGATGATGATAATATATATAGTCACTTGGTAAAGCTTGTTGAAATAGCTCTTATAATATCATATTATTTATATTTATTCCACTAAGGTCGACTTTGCCGTTCATCATTTCAGCGTTGATAAGTTAAATACCAGTAGAACACTGGGGTCGATGCAATCGATTAGTCCCTTCCCACAAAATTTCAAGCCTTGTGCCTTCAATAGAAAGGATTATTATATGTATTTATATGCAATAAAAATCTTGAAATTTTGTATTTTTTCACATTCAACATATCACAAATATATTTTTTTTTAAATATGAAAAATTATTTCAACTTTCTGTTTGTATTTTTCTGGCCCCTAGGTGCTGTGATAACATACGATATCATTACAAGCTGGAACCCAATCAAACTTTACGATCAGTTTGTTGCATCTTTAATCGTAAGTAACCCTTTTCCCTATCTCTTGGTAATTTGTTCTAATCACAAACTCATTACTGGTTTTGAAGAATATTTCTTTAACCCTTTTGATACCAACATGTCTGGGACAACTCCTGGTTCTAAGCTTCTGGCTTCATGTTTTAACATTATCAGAATTAAAACATATATTTATATACGCACAGACACAAATATACTTATATATATATATACATACACACACATATACTTCAACATACATATATATATATGTATACACACACACACACACACACATATACTTCTACATACATACATATATACACATACACACACATATATAAATATACTTATATATTATTATATACACACACATATAAATATACCTATATATACATACACACACATATATATTTATACACATATGTATGTATATGCATACATATATATACAGTGTTTCAAAAAATTTGATATCATTTGCGATGTAAATATCACAGAAACTACATTGTCAAAGTAAATGAGACTAAACAGGCTTAATGTTGAGCAACATAAGATTTATTCCTCCAAATTTGAATGAGAAATTCAAAGGCATCTGGATTCCATGAACGATTTTAGAAATGTTCAGTATGCGCACCGCCTGCATACTAAACTGTGGCATGGGGATTTTCTTTGCCCCAAATGCAAACATTATGCTTATTGCCATTCATATGAAATGTGGCCTCATCTCTGAAAACAAGACATTCCTTCAACTCAGATTCTTCAAATCTGAATTGTTTGCACTTTTGCTTGTCATCTGCTGTTATGGCCTGAACAAGCTGCAGCTAGTAGAGTTTCATTAGCAAGTGTTTCCTCAGGATGTGCCAAACTGTCATTAGACAATCTGGGTTTCCAGACTTGTTCTTATGGACTTTTTGGGGCTTTGCAAGAATTTTTGATGAACCTGCTTGACCATCTCTTCCAATGTTAGTGGTTGTCGAGATCCTTTTGCCCTGTGCAGATAGCCTTCCTCTTTGAATTTTTTGTGCCATGTCCAAATCTGCATTGCCGTTGGTGACATTTTAGAGAACTCTATCACAAATGCACACTGCACAGTCTTGTTCGACTGTGTATGAGCATACTCCAACACACAAAACGCCTTTTCACTTCCAGTGAATGCCATTTCTATAGCTGAAAGGATAAACATATCAAACATTAAACATAAAATTTTGACCTGTTTCTACACATGCTGTTAAAATTTGAAATCATTTGAACAAGGACTGGCAAAGTTGTTAGATTGCGAAATGATATCAAATTTTTTGAAACACTCTGTGTGTGTGTGTGTGTATATATATATATATATATATATATATATATATATGTGATAGATCGCTAGGCACTACACATTCTTTATTTTCTCCCCTTGTTTTTTTTCTGTGTTCCTTTCTGTGGAAGAGCATAGGCTCGAAATGTTAAATACTTTTTCACTTTCTGAGTGTTATACTAATATATCTGTTTGTTGTCTACACCACCTGTCTTCATCTTTTTGGGTTTTTTTTGTGAATGCTCACCCTATATATATATATATATATATATATATATATATATATATGTGATAGATCGCTAGGCACTACACATTCTTTATTTTCTCCCCTTGTTTTTTTTCTGTGTTCCTTTCTGTGGAAGAGCATAGGCTCGAAATGTTAAATACTTTTTCACTTTCTGAGTGTTATACTAATATATCTGTTTGTTGTCTACACCACCTGTCTTCATCTTTTTGGGTTTTTTTTGTGAATGCTCACCCTATATATATATATATATATATATATATATATATATATATATATATATATATATATACACACACATACATATACATATATATACATACATATACATATATATTTATATATATATAAATGTGTGTATGTGTATATATATATATATATATTTATATATACACACATTGTGTGGTAAATGTATTGTCTAAATTACGCAAAAATGAAAATAACACTGACCTTTCATTTTCACAGACATATTTACCAAAATTACGTTAAAATATCTTGAAATACTAAAGGGTAAATATATTCTATAAAATCACCATTGGCTTCAACCACAGCCTCCAGATGGCTTTGGAATCTCCTGCAATTCTTCTCACCATACAACCACAACTTTTCTATGTCCAGGCTGTAGGAATGCAAACATTTTGTCTGTTAACAGCTTAATATTTCAAGGGGAAAAAATTGTTTTCTTTTTTTTTGTTTTCTTTTCCAAATTCATTTTCTTTTCTTTTTTTTAAGATGACAAGGGCAGGATTGGGTGATACAAGGATAATTTGAATGCTATCTCTAGTAAGCTGAGCGACCACATTTTGGTTTTTTGCATTAGTACATAATTACTACTTTGTTGGGGACAGTTATAAAAGAGTGAATCAGCTTCAGAACCTGCTTGCTATTTGTTATTGACCCCTGCCAAAGGGAGCCATGTTAACTCCAGTAGGTTTTTTTTTTTTCTTTTTCTATGCTTAAATTCTGTAAGGTTGACATCCACAGAGAGGTCTTTAAGAGGTTGTATATTCACTCTAGTAGATTGCATCTAAGAATTGACAGCAAATAAAAGGATAGGAATAAATTCCACTGAAACACTAAAATATATCTACTTGCTTGTAGGTTCATTGTAATATAAAGGAACCATGAACCATTTTCATAATTTTTATATCTTGCTTTTATTTATTCATTTTTTTTTTTTTTTCATTCTTCACTTTCATAAATTTTATTTCAGAAACAATATATGGAATTAATAGTAAGTTACGTCTCTTATACTAGTATGTTTGGATGTATCTAACATTTTCAAATAATTCTCTTTCTTTTTTCATTTTTTTTTAATACTCTAACACTGTCTCTGTCTGTATGTTTGCCTCTCTTACATATTTACATACTAGACCCTGCTTCTGTTTACAACAAAGGTGACAATATATTAGACCAAATGAAATGTATTCATATTCTACAATTAGCACAGAATATTTTACTGTGAATTGCCACTGTTAGTATAGTAATATGTATTGAGAAATCATTTACAAATGACAGTCACAGAATATAAAACTACAACCATATTAGGGTCTGTAAAGGGGTTGGCATTAGGGAGAGCATCCAACCATAGAAACCATGCCAAAACAGAGATTGGAGCTCAGTGCAGTCCTCTGATTCATTGGATCCTGTCAGACCATTCAACCCATGGAAGACAGACATTAAATGATAATTAATGATGAGGAATGTAGTTATTTTTATTATCTGATTAACTTATGTTGAACTTATCTTCCTTTTATAACTTAATGATTTTAAACGTTGGTAATTATGTCTTAACGCTGGTAATTATATCTTAACACTGCTCACAAAAAGAAATACATACGGAACAGGAAAAGTGATAAAATTCAATAATCTACAACAACAACAAAAGACAAGCATCAAGAATGATAACTAAGCCTCTGAATGAATGAATAATTAGAATGCATGTTGGTGGCAGGTAGAGGGTTAATGCTCGGGTTTATATGTGCGCTTGGTGTGGGTGCACACATAAACACATGTATATGTTATTGTTGCTAATTATCTCTAATCCTCTTGTTCTTTCAAAGCTTCTAATATACCTTATTGATTACTAATTTATCTGTTTTGCTTTTCTGAAATTTCATATACATTATCCCTTATTTGCATGGTTGGGATGATATATTTATTGTAACGGTTGCTTTTACAGCTGGATGTCCCTTCTTTATTACTAACCACTCAGTATTGAAACAGAAATAGCTCTTCCTCTCTTCACTTCAGTCAGACAAACCAGAGTTAGCAGAATTAGGGGCTACTTCTTGCTAAAGAGAATGTTCTTGCATTTTATGTCATCTTTAATTTCTCTTTTTTTTAAACTTATAGCATTAAAAATATATAGATTAAGTGTCAAGTAGTATGCTCAGGTGTGCAATGTGCATCATAGTTGGTTGTCAAGCAGTAATTACACGGTTTGAGTCCTGTCCTTTCCCTTTTCAAATAGGTGCTTATAATCACATGAAGTAGTTTGACAGAGATACAGGTGATGTGAATTATCTGAAGCCTCATAATTTTGGTATTCTTTGTTTGGTACAGTAAATAAAACACTAGAGTTTAAAATGTTAATCCTGTTATAGGCATTGTGGTGTTCACAGAACTGCTGGTATTTCCTTTGTTTTGGGGATTTATTTTATATCAGATTAATTAGAGACATATCACAATGGACATAATGCAAGAACAGTGTATGTCGGCTATGAGCAGCTTCATGCACTGATTTTCATTCATCATCATCATTGTGAAAAGACAAATTGAAATAGGAAGAGTATGATAATCAAATCAACCTCATGGCAGTATCTTTTATCAACTTGGACAAATAAATTCAAAGTCAATCCAAGTAAGATTTGAACTCAAAACATAAAAGGATGTAACTGAATGACGCATGGTGTTTGGTTTGCAACTCTGGTATTTCCAAAAACTCTTACTGTTCCTTTTGCTTTA
The DNA here is from genome assembly GCF_006345805.1 of Octopus sinensis. Classification (NCBI taxonomy): domain Eukaryota; kingdom Metazoa; phylum Mollusca; class Cephalopoda; order Octopoda; family Octopodidae; genus Octopus; species Octopus sinensis. Next base: position 34,691,245 of record NC_043008.1, read on the forward strand.
TTTCATAAAACAGGTGGTACAAGCACCTGGCTACAGACCGGTACTGAGTTGTGAATCATTTGGTGTCAGGCTCAACAGAAAGAATAAATATTAAAATTATATTTCTATTTTATTGAGTATTGCAATCTACTAGGAATTTTTACATTACATATATATATATCCATTTGTGTGTGATAATTAAAATATTTATATTATGCACTTCACTGTGTTTTGTTATGCACATGATTTCCCCAAGTTTGTGGAAAAATTGCCTTGCAAGAAACCAGTCTGGGGGAAAATTGTCTTGCAAGAAACTAGTCTATGGTGCAAAAAAGATTGGGAACTGCTGGTCTAAGGAATGGATTTTTCATTTGTTACTAATTTTATTGTCTTCAAGAATTTGTCTGCAGGACCAAACATAGCTGTGTAATTAAGAAGTTTGTTTGCAGCTACATGGTTTGGGATTCAGTCCCACTATGTAGCTCCTTGGGAAAATGTTTTCTGCAACAGCCCTGGGCCTACCAATGCCTTGTGAGCGAATTTGGTAGGCAGAAACTATATATACATATATGTGTGTTTGGATCATTGTTTTGATTTGTTTACATCCCCAGGACTTAGTGGTTCAGCAAAAGAGAACAATAGAATAAGCACTAGACTTAAAAATAAATACTGGACTTGTTTTGTTCAGCTAAACCATACAAGGCAGTGCCCCTGCATGGCAACTCTCCAGTGGCCAAAACATGTAAGAGAATAAGAGATAATGGTTTTCATTAATTTATTTATTCAGTTAGTTTTGTTTTTTAAGAAACATTAAATATCAATTTTGAAAATTAGGGTTAATGTTTAGTTGTTACTCTTTTACTGTGAAGATACTATGTTAACACTTCAAGTTATTCTTACTTCTTCACTGTCTTTTCCATCCTTTCTGTTGCTTATCATCATTTTATTATATTTTGATTATGATATTTATAATTAATAAATAGTTAACTAATTGAAAAGATGATGTAAATTCATTTAGATGTTGTTTTTTGCTGGTGACCCAATTTAGATAATTTATATCTGTTTATTTGATGCCAGGTAACTAATAGTTTCGGGAACTTTTAGTCTTCATGCAATGTTATAAAAGGCAGTTTTTGGCTAGATGTCTTTTAACCTATGATTTGACAGAATGGCAAACAGTACATCTTGTTGTACATATGTGCATGTGTATATGTGCATGGATGTGTGGGTATGGAAAAAAGAAGTTGAAAATGTACTGGGAGTCTTTTAGATGATTTATTTTTAAAGGTTTAATCAGTTTCTCGGATTTTTGTGATGTTCAAAAGTTAAGTGATATAGAAAGACTTTGGGCTATGCTGCAATTATCTTACTTCTAGCTAGAGTTTGAAAATTCTCTTGTTTTTTATGGAGAGAACATGGCTCAAATTAGTATTTGTTTAGGATACAATTTGATTGGCAGAGAATGATCACATGATTAAGCTTAGAAATTTTGTAAGTTCAAATGACAATATTTTTTGTGCTGTAAGTTAAGGCTGATTGGTTGGGTGAGCGTATCACCTGACAGACACAGTCATTATCACCTGTGAGGAATAGTTATAGTAGTTAACATTTCTTTTATATATATGAATATATATATGTGTGTGTGTGTGGTGTGTGTGTGTGTGTGTGTGTGTGTGTCTGTGTATATATGTGTATGGATGTGTGTGTGTGTGTGTATATGTATGCGTGTGTATATATATATATATATATATATTATATATATATATATGTGTGTGTGTGTGCATATATATATACATACATATATATATATATATATATATATGTATATATATATGTACAATTGTGTATGTATATATGTGTATGTGGTTGTGTGGTAAGTTGCTTGCTTACCAACCACATGGTTCTGGGTTCATTTCCACTGTGTGGCACCTTGGGCATTTGTCTTCTACTATAGTCTCGGGCCAACCAAATCCTTGTGAGTGGATTTGGTAGACGGAAACTGAAATAAGCCCATTGTATATATGTTTGTGTGTGTGTGTGTGTGTCTGTGTATATATGTGTATGGA
>NC_043008.1:34698289-34845789 GCF_006345805.1 Octopus sinensis
GTTGTATTTGCCATTGAGTATGGAAAATTCGATGATGCATAGAATGTGTAACTTCAACATGAATGTGAGGCAGAGTACAAGTGTGCTGAGGGAGCAGTTGGGCATAACTCTCTCCATGCAAGAAGTAGAATGTATGAAGTATATGTAAGTATGGTGCCTTGTGGTAGCAAGACATGAGTACTGAATATGGAAGAATTTTCAGATATACTTTGAACGAATAGATGAACCAGTATCATAATGAAAGACCAACAAGAAAACAATATTTGCAATGAACTGGTTGATCTGACCTGTACACTTGATGAATGCAGTATGAACAGGCTTTTTTCTTATCAAAAGGGTGCTTATTTTTGTTTTCTTTACTTCTTACTGTGATCAGTTCTCTGCATTGATTATGAAACCAAAATCAATTCAATCAAAATGAAATCTTACCATGAACTTCCATATTTGCTTGAATACATTACAGTCTTGAATATATGACCACCACCTCCAATTTTTCTGCCTAAAACTCAATAATATATATTTTCTTCTTTATATATATTATCCTCATTTTTCACACTCAAGTATTATGCAGTCCCCACCAATATTGACTCAGATGTTTTGTTATTAAATTTCTCAGATTTTGCATTAGTAAATATGAATTCTGCTAATATTTTTCATGTAAATTCTGTTAGATACTATAAGCACCAGTTTGAGATAGAAAAGAACAGCAAGCTCACTGACAGCTTGACCCATGTTTATATCACTTACAAAGAGTGATATAAACATGTTTATATCACCAATCACACTACAGTGTGCCCAGTAAGTCTTATCAGTGGACCTGCTGGTATCTTCTGTGACAAATTGCTGTTAATAAAATCTAATGTCATTTAGAAAATCTTTTCTCTGTAATCTATACATTTGTTACATAATGATTTCTCTAATTGTTCTTTCAGAAACTATATATTTATTGATGTTTTAATTTTTTTTTTTTTCTGTCATTTCATTTTTAGGTAGAAAACCTCTTTTGTCTTGGTTCTCCTTTGGCTGTGTTTCTAACTCTCCGTGGTGTTCCTCTTCATGGCTGTGATAACAATGGACAACCAAACGTCATTCCATCACATTTGTGTCATAGACTCTTCAACATTTACCATCCAGCCGACCCAATTGTAAGGAAGCTTATTCTGCATAAATTTCACAGTTCAAATTTTTATTCATATTGGGTTCACTTTCAAATATTAGTTATAGAATTTGTTCAACAGGGACACAATATGATGACTTCTGTCATTACACAGACCCATTAAAGACTTTAAAATGTGCACAAGTTAATTAGCCATTTATTAATTGTATGGTGACCATACAGAATTAGAGAAAGTTGAATTGCTTGCTTATAAACAACAGAGTAGTATACATTCTAGATTACAAACCATAGTGCTGTTAATCTTACATCATTAACTTGGCTACCTCTCCCTTATTCTTTCACTTCTTCTCTCCCTCCTTTCTGTATTCCCTTCTTTCTGTCTGTCTGTCTCTTCCTTTTGTACCTAAACCATGTTCTGTTCTCTCTCCTTCATCTGAAGACCATTGAAAACCCCATCTTTTCTCCTCTCCCATCACTTTTGAGATAACGATTTAAGGAGATGCAAATATACACATACATATACAACAGGATTGAACATGGAACACTTAGATTGAAAGTAAACTCCTTAATTACACAGCTGCTCATACTGAATTTGTTAGCAAGTTCTTAAATTTACTAGTTTCTAATAACCAAATTGCTATATAAAGAAAAGTAACCATTTGTTGTAGAATCCATATTAATTGTTAGGGTATGTGAGGATCTACTGGTATGAAACTATCTGTTGTAAATCTTAATGTTAAACCCTTTTGCATTCTCATTATTCTGTCAAATGTATTGCTTATTTGTTCACATTGTTTTGAACTATTCATGCATTATCTCGTAGCTTCAAAATTTCAATGATATGACTGTTTACTTTTACAATGATATTGTGGTGTATGTGTGAGAGGCTGTATCTGGCCAGTTTGAATATAAAACAGGTAAAATATTTGGGCCAGATGTGGCCTGTCTAAATGCTAAAGAGTTAAAAGATGTTACACACACAGCTATCAACAGGGAGGATAATTATGATAACTTTTAAATAATCAATTCAAGACGTGTGTAAATTAGAGCATAGCATTTTCAATTAAATTATCAATCTATTTTTAGGCCTATCGCATTGAACCCTTAATCTACAAACATTATGCATCTATTTTACCTGTCGACATCCAACGGTTTGATGCCCCATTAAAGAGACCCTATTCAGAGTGTTCAGGAAGAGGGAGTACTTCTGATACTCTTGTTGATTCAAGTAGTGAACACAGTATTGCAAGCATTCCTGAATCTTCCACAGAAACTGAAGCAGAATCCTCATCCTTACCCAAAACCATTGGATATTCTTTGGGTAGGTTGATTTTTAGATTTAAGATTCATCTTTTCAAGTGCTGTCATTTTCTGTTTTTGGAATTTCTAGCTATCATTCACTCTTACACCCTTTTCTTTCTGCAGGAAACATGTTCTTAACTTTAATTAAAAAGTCACCTTCAGATTTATTAACTCGCGAGCTTAAAAAAATGGAGACGGAAGCAAGACAGTTAGAAGAAATGAACCCAACTCCAATGCCGAGTTGTTCTGTACATAATGCCCCAGGTATGTGCTTTATTATTTTTTTTTTACTTTACATTATTCCTAATAGACATATAGATATGCTCCAGCATTTCAATGGCAGTGCTCCAGCATGGCCACAGTCATTGGACTGAAACATATAAAAGAATAAAAGAATACCATTAATACAATCACTTAATCTATTTTTTTCTGTATCAAATTAAATTGGTAATCAACTTGATGTAATCCATATGAAATAATAATAAAATGATACTGTGTTTACAGAATTCAAAGAAAACAAGTTTCAAATTCATTGTAGATATTGAATATTTCTGCAGAGCATATTGTTATTGACTATGTACTTGCAGAAATATAAAATCAACAAAACTTTTTGCATAGCTGATAGCTATATGTGAGCTATGGGGCAGTGCCTGGCTTAGTCGCCTCCCAATGTGTCAGATTGTTATAAAACTAAACAATGGTATCATCTGAGTTGGTGTAGCTCTTCATATGGGCTCAGACATTTCAGTGCTGGGAAATGCTGCTAATATGTTAAAATATACAATGTAATCAACTGATAACTTAGCCCCTGAGGGCATATTAGTGATCTTGTTGTTGTTGTTGTTGTTAAGCAACAAGACGGGTAAGGGTGATTAGGTGATGGTCTAGGGCTTAGGGGCGGGAGACCCCAGACCTTAGGAAAAAAAGAAAAAAAACTTTGTCTTGTTGAAGTCGAGGGCTCTTCGTTTACGCCCAACACCACTGGGAAGTGGCCCTCGAAGTCGCTGGAAATAGGGATCTCCAGGCCCAAATTCTTGAACGGCTATTAGTGATCTTGGAACCTACAAGATCAGAGTGTGGTGATAGCAAACACCCAGACAAAATGACCTAATTTTCATATGCATTGCTCATTGCTTTGAGACAATATCATCACTGATAAATTCAATGACAGATCTCAAAGTCTGCAGTCTACTCATTGACTTTTGTGATGAGAGGCCGAAAAAGCTTCATTGATAAAAACAATTATCAAAACAACTAGTGTCATTGATGAAGGTTTTTATCAATACCATCAGAGTATAATTAGAATTTGGAGTGTCAAGTGAAGCAGTCACTACTTCATGGCAGGAGTAAATAGGATGACAATTCGCTGTTGGATTGAGAGAGAATAAACACAAATTATAGGAAAATAATTGAGAAATTCTAATTCTGGTTTCTATATCAGCTGTTCTAATCCATTTGTTTACATGGTTTGAATAATAGAAAGTTTTTTGGGGTTTTTTTGTTTTTTTAAGTATTTGGCTTTTTCTGTCCTTCTGCACTGTCACAATTTTATGTTTAATTTATCCATCATTTTCTATAGAATTATATTATAATTTGTGCATACATGTAGCTGTGTGGTAAGAGAGGTACAGGTTTGGCTGTGTGGTAAGCAGTTTGCTTCCAAAGTACATAGTTCCAGGTTTGGTGTCTTCTATTATAGCCATGGAGTAATCAAAGCCTTGTGAGCGAATTTAGTAGACAGAAACTGAAAGAAGCCCAAAAAATGTGTTTCTCTTCACATCTGTTTGCTCCCATCCACCTCCACCCAACCACTGCTTGACAACCAGTGCTGGTCTGTATACGTCCCTGTAACTTAGTGGGTCATCAAAAGACACCAATAGAATAAGACATTATAAATAAGTACTGGGATCAATTCATTTGACCAAAATCTTTCAAGGCACTGCCCAATGACTGAAGCAAAAACAAAACAAAAAAAATTTTTTAATCCTTTTTTTCTTTTCCTTTACAGTTCTGGAATATCGTATGGATTTTCAATTGAAAGAAAGCAGTTTTGAGAATAGTTACATATCTGCACTAACTTCACATACTGCCTATTGGTCAAACCAAGATGTAGCTTTTTTCATTCTAACCCATGTCTTTCCTAACATTCAAACATGTTAGTATAACGAAAATAATAAACATCAAGAACAATTTTTTTTGTATTTTTTTTTAAAATTAATTACAAGAATTGTGAATATGTACTAATTGTGTCATTGCCATTTTTTTATATAATTTTTTACTTTGAATATTCTGTTCAAAATTTTATTGTTTTTGTATGTTTCTATAAAAAGTTTTTTTTAATATTATTATTAGTGCTTGTTCACTGCTGTAAAAGAAAGAAAAGTGACAGCTATAATGTTTGCAATAAATAAAAAATGATGAACATAAAAATTTATGTAGCCACAAGATAATGTTTTGAAATTTTAAGCTTTGACTATAGTCAATATTTGAGAAGGGTTTTAAACCTTTATAAGGCCAGCATTAATAAATCATCATCATCATCATCATCATTTAGCGTCCGTTCTCCATGCTAGCATGGGTTGGACGGTTCAACTGGGGTCTGGGGAGCCCGAAGGCTGCACCAGGCCAGTCAGATCTGGCAGTGTTTCTACAGCTGGATGCCCTTCCTAACGCCAACCACTCCGAGAGTGTAGTGGGTGATTTTATGTGCCACCGACACAGGTGCCAGACGAGGCTGGCGAACGGCCACGCTCGGATGGTGTTTTTATGTGCCACCGACACAGGTGCCAGACGAGGCTGGCAGACGGCCACGCTCGGATGGTGTTTTTATGTGCCACCACCGACACAGGTGCCAGATGAGGCTGGCAGGTGCCAGACGAGGCTGGCAGACGGCCACGCTCGGATGGTGTTTTTATGTGCCACCAACACAGGTGCCAGATGAGGCTGGCGGACGGCCACGATCGGATGGTGTTTGTTACGTCCCCAAAGCACGGAGGCCAGTCTATGCGGTACTGGCTACGGCCACGTTCGGATGATTTTCTTGTGTGCCACCGGCACTGGTACCACAAAGATACAAATTCCATTTATGTTCATCTATTTTGATTTGTTTTGATTTGATTTGATTTGATTTTCACTTGCCTCAACAGGTCTTCACAAGTGTCACTTGCCTCAACAGGTCTTCACAAGTGTCACAAGAAGGAAGGTATGCACAGGTGGACTGTCTGCGTCGCCGGGTCTTCGGATGGTGTCTTTATGTGCCACCGACACAGGTGCCAGATGTGGCTGGCGAACGGCCACGATCGGATGGTTTTCTTGTGTGCCACCGGTACTGGAACCACAAAGATACAAATTCCATTGATGTTCATCTATTTTGATTTGGTTTGATTTTCACTTGCCTCAACAGGTCTTCACAAGTGTCACGCGTGTCACACACTTGCCTCTGCCTCAACAGGTCTTCACAAAGTGTCACACACTTGCCTCTGCCTCAACAGGTCTTCACAAGTGTCATAAGAGGGAAGGTATGCACAGGTGGACTGACTACGTCGCCGGGTCTTTGGATGGTGTTTTTATGTGCCACCGACACAGGTGCCAGGTGAGGCTGGCGAACGGCCACGATCAGATGGTGTTTGTTGTGCCCACAGCACGGAGGCCAGTCGATGCGGTACCAGCTACGGCCACTTCGGATGGTTTTCTTGTGTGCCACCGGTACTGGAACCACAAAGATACAAATTCCATTGATATTCATCTATTTTGATTTGGTTTGATTTTCACTTGCCTCAACAGGTCTTCACAAGTGTCACACACTTGCCTCAACAGGTCTTCACAAGTGTCATAAGAGGGAAGGTATGCACAGGTGGACTGACTACGTCGCCGGGTCTTCGGATGGTGTCTTTATGTGCCACCGGCACAGGTGCCAGATGAGGCTGGCGAACGGCCACGATCGGATGGTATGGTGTTTTTATGTGCCACCGACACAGGTGCCAGATGAGGCTGGCAGGTGCCAGACGAGGCTGGCAGACGGCCACGCTCGGATGGTGTTTTTATGTGCCACCGACACAGGTGCCAGATGAGGCTGGCGGACGGCCACGATCGGATGGTGTTTGTTACGTCCCCAAAGCACGGAGGCCAGTCTATGCGGTACTGGCTACGGCCACGTTCGGATGATTTTCTTGTGTGCCACCGGCACTGGTACCACAAAGATACAAATTCCATTTATGTTCATCTATTTTGATTTGTTTTGATTTGATTTGATTTTCACTTGCCTCAACAGGTCTTCACAAGTGTCACTTGCCTCAACAGGTCTTCACAAGTGTCACAAGAAGGAAGGTATGCACAGGTGGACTGTCTGCGTCGCCGGGTCTTCGGATAGTGTCTTTATGTGCCACCGACACAGGTGCCAGATGTGGCTGGCAAACGGCCACGATCGGATGGTTTTCTTGTGTGCCACCGGTACTGGAACCACAAAGATACAAATTCCATTGATGTTCATCTATTTTGATTTGGTTTGATTTTCACTTGCCTCAACAGGTCTTCACAAGTGTCACGCGTGTCACACACTTGCCTCTGCCTCAACAGGTCTTCACAAAGTGTCACACACTTGCCTCTGCCTCAACAGGTCTTCACAAGTGTCATAAGGGGGAAGGTATGCACAGGTGGACTGACTACGTCGCCGGGTCTTTGGATGGTGTTTTTATGTGCCACCGACACAGGTGCCAGGTGAGGCTGGCGAACGGCCACGATCAGATGGTGTTTGTTGTGCCCACAGCACGGAGGCCAGTCGATGCGGTACCAGCTACGGCCACTTCGGATGGTTTTCTTGTGTGCCACATGTTTATATTTATATACATGAATATTTTTTTTAGTCTCTTGCACATACACATGTAAACCATTTTGTATTTACAGAGAAAATATTTGTATGTGTGTAGTTACTGTTTGGAGGATATCTAATTCAAAAGACTTCTTCAATTCTGACTACACTCTTCAACAAACATTGGTTCACAGAAGACATTTAATCTTTGTCATTTATTCATTTATTCAATATAACATTTTCTTTAAGAAAGAAATTAAACGTCATTCCTTTTGTGAAGAAATCAAACATTTTGATTATTTTTGGTGTTGTTAGACTTGTTCCTTAAATGTAAGAATTCTTTATTGTTGGTGGACTTATGGCAAACACGGTGGTAAATTCTCTGCAAACAGTTCACTGGCTGTAATTCCCAGTTGGAACACCTTTATTTGTACTATTGATGTCCTCAGGAAAGCCTTGAACATCAGAGGAACTCACTTTACCTGCTCTTAAAATCTATTGTTGCCATAACTATGTTAGAAACCATAATTTGTAATAGAGATTGTGAGGGTGCTGTCATTATATATAAAAAAAAAGTTTATTCCGGATATAATTCTTTAATCCAGTAATCCTCTGTCTTTTTTGCACCTTAAACCCATTTCATGCATGACAATTTTCCCATGGACCAGGATATCATGTGCATAATATGTAATTTAATTATTGTATATAATACATATATATTACATATACATTGCATCATCATCGTTTAATGTCCAGTTTCTATGCTAGCATGGGTTGGACGATTTGACTGAGGTCTGGCGAACCAGATGGCTGCACCAGACTCCAATCTAATCTGGCAGAGTTTCTACAGCTGAATGCCCTTCCTAACGTCAACCACTCCGAGAGTGTAGTGGGTGCTTTTATGTGCCGTATATATATATATTATGCAAAAGCACCCTGCTGTCTTTGATAGTCAGTAAAATAAAAATTTATTCTTTCTGTGTAGCCCAGTATCAAATGATCTGCATAGTTGGGGATCCTTGCTTTAATCAATTTCTATGGTGCTTATAATGTCAGTAGCCATAGCTGGTATGATATTGAAAGATATGAAGCTAATTATTTCTCTAGATAAGTAGCTCTTATAACACATGTCTGTTAGCCATAAACATGATCATAAAGGGAGAAATATCTCGCCTTTTTAGAATTTGTATTCTAATTTGATATTCTAATAGCAATGCAAATCACATGAAGAACTGAGTGAGTTAACTTCCACATCCAATATCAGTAAATTGAGTAACAATAACACACAGTGGTTTGTTTTATTTAGCTGTACTTCTCTTTCTCCCTCTTCAAAATTGGCCTGGTGCCTAGCCCAAAGATTTAAATATAAGGAAAGTGGAGTTAGCCAATTGGCAGAGAACCAGAACCATTATTATGAAATGCAAAAACATTATTATTTTGGTGGCAAGCTGGCAGAATTGTTAGCAAGTGAGACAAAATGCTTGTTGGCATTTCTTCCAGCTCTTTACACTGTGTATCCAAATACTGTCGAGGTCAACTTTGCCTTTCATCTTTTTGGGGTCAATAAAATAAACTATCTGTCAAGTAATGGGAGTTGCTGTAACTGACTATATCCTTCCACTAAAATTGCTGACCTTGTGTCAGAATTTGAAACAATTATTAAGGCAGTGAGCTGGCAGAATCATTAACACAGCTGTTAAAATGTCTCACAGCATTTCTCATGACCCTTTATGTTTTGAAGTTCAAATCCCACTGTGGTTGACTTTACTTTTCATTCTTTTGAGGGCAATAAAGTCAGGTACTAGTCAAGTACTGGGGCTGATGTAATCAGATGGCACCTCCTCTTTAAACTGCTGGCCTTGTGCTAAAATTAGAAACCATCATCATCACTATGATGGATTGGCAATATAATTAGTATAAGAAAAAATGTTTTGCAACATTTAGTTACGGTCCTTTACATGCTAAGTTCACATCCAGCTAAAGTCAACTCTGCCTTTCATTCTTCCTGGGGTGATAAAGCACTGAGATTGAGCTAACTGCCTACACTCCTCCTTCAAATTCATAACCTTATGTCTGTTAGAAGATCAGTGTTGTCTTATATAAGCTTCATGACTTTATACAGGGCTGGTCAAAAGTCACCTGACAGTAAGTCAAAACCATTTAATCCCAAGATTTATTTATGTTTAACAATTGGATAAAGTTAATAAAAGCATCTAAATATGAAACATCATGAAACTTATTCAATTTGAAGTCCTTCTTGAGTGACACATTTTTCCATTTGAGTTAATACAGGATTACAGATAGTATTTATGGAATTTTGATTTACTGTTGAGTGTCATTTGGCCAACCCCTGTATGATCTTCAATTATACAGAGGCTGTTTCTTGTCTTTCATATGGTTAGTATTTATAAAATGTCAAAATAATAAAATTATGTTGTTCATCAATAGCTTCCAGTTTTATAAACATTTCTCTTGGGTATAGATAAAAAGAATCTTAATTAGTAATTATTGTCATTTTATCCCTGATTAGCTCTGTTTTAAAAAAGTTTATGGTCACAAAAATTCAAGCCATAACATTTTTGACTTCACATACATAAATAGGAACTTCTTTATCTGTGTTCTTCTTTTAAGGAAATTTGGCTGCTATTTCTAATATATCAAGTGACTACATTGACTCCTCATCAGTTTTGAGAGTTCTTGTAACATTAATTAGTAATCTTAAAGCCAGTTTTGATTTCTATTTTGTATTGCTTCAGAGAAGCATTAATTGAAACTAATGAAAAATTAAAGAAAGAAAAAAAAAAAAAAGGGAACATTCGGTGGTACTTTGATGAGCTTTTAGTCACTCTTAGAATAAGAAAATATATGGTTTTATAAAATATTCATAAGCAGGGAGATGAATAGCTATCACTGAATAAAAGCAACTTCATGTCCCCTTTGGAAATGACAAAACAATTGACATAATGCCATTTGATGTAGCTTGACCACACCAAATTGATATAAGGTATAAATACTAGAATTTCTTGTTTTCCTTACTTCTAAGTAAGTGTTTATCATATGGTATAAAACATATATAGAGGAGGTAAATTCTTGAAGAATTGAGACTTGAAATGTTGTAATTTCTATGTTAAAGGACTTGTCATTATTTCATACTTACTAATAAAAAAAATTTCTTGAATTTTCTCATAGCCATCCATATCAGCAAATTCATAAAATCTTTTTCAGAAGACATCATGCACCTTTCTATTTTTGTCAAATGAATTACTCTTAAAACTACACTTTTTTTTATGGAAAAAACTTATTCTGAGGCTAAAGACCTGATCAGAATGCTTGCAACAGTATGGATTACCCATATATCTATCTGTTTATCTGCTAAAGGCACCTATGGACCAAGTGGTTGTGTTAACCTGGACAATGCATTGTGCCTCCCACCTTGTAACAATAATGGCCTCTTCAGCAGGCTACCATAAAGTTTCTGTTTTTCAAATTTCATTCAAGGCTTTGCTTGATCTGACATTGTGGCAGAAGACACTAGCTGAGTTGCAACACAGTGGGATTGAACCTGAAACTACATGGTTGTGAAACAAACACCTTAACCATACAGCCATATTTGCATCCACACTTTGGTCAGCCCTGGGCTTTAGTTAAATATACTTAACCAAGGTGTCACACAGCAAACATTTTAATCACTTGTCTATGCCTGTGTGCATAATTCAATAACTAAATCACTATAGTTGTAAAGATTTTCAATTCACATCTACATAACATTATAATCACTTCATAACTGACATGGATTTATTTACACACCACTACCATTTTTGTCATGTTCTTTCATGTGTGAAAGAGAAAGAGAGCAAGAGTTGTCATTGGCAATCTGAATGGTGTACAGAATCTTCACATTATCATTTTGCAGGAATCACAATGTGCCTGGTAGTTAGAGTTTTATCCAAATTACTGTATTTGATGGCATAAAAGATGCATGGGCATATTAAATGCACCCCAATTTCAGCAGCACATATTCAAGAAAAAAAGTTTTTGATGCATTAAAACATCTGATATTTAAGATGATCTTGCATATAGGACCTGGGACAAATTCACAAAACACTTTTTGGGGAGATACAATGTGTCTTATATCCCTTCAAATACAGTATGTATATATATATATATATATATATATAAATATATGTATATATATATACCCATAATGGTGAGAAAAGAGAAAAGATGTCTTGTTGACATATAAAACTGAGTTCATAAAAAATATTTTAGAAAAACACAATTTTCTCATTTGACATACTTTTATTTGATATTGATTTCGATTTTAGTTTTCAGAAATCAAACTTAATTTTTAAATGTTTAATAACTTTTCTAATTTATATAAAATATGCTTTAGGAATCATAATTTACATTGGAAATACAACCAAAACAGTTTTTTTTTTCTCGTTCCTCTAAAACTCTTGGGTTTATCACTGAATACAAAAAAAAAAAAAAAAGCTACACTACTAACATCATACATTAAGGAAAATGCAGTTGATGTATTTCTTAGTCATAATCCATGACATTCCATAATTCCAAGATATTGAAAGGCTTCTTTGACAGCAATTTTTCAATATTTAGACTATTTTGCTCAAAATTTTCACCAAAATACTCTGTATTTCATCTTTATTCACAAAGAAAATATTTCACATATTTAACCCTTTAGCATTCAGACTATTATGTCAAATGTAATGCTTATTTTTTCACATTGTTTTGAATTAATCATGCATTATCTCATATCTTCACGATTTTAATGATGTAATTATTGCGGGGTGTTTGTGAGAGGCCAGATTGAGCCAGTTTGAACATAAAACAAATAGAATATTTAGGCCAGATGCAGCTGCTTTCAATGCTGAATGGTTAAATACAAAATTTCCTGAAATGTTGAGACATTGTTTGAAATATTTATCAATTAAAATTAACCCTTTATATGTCTTGTTTTTTCTTGTAAAGGGATTTGTGTTCATCAAAAAAAAAAAAAAATTATTGTTACATTTTTACAAAACATATTGATTTTCTTAATTCAATCTGTTTTCATTTTTTTTTTATTCGATTAAAGATTTTTGTTTTTAAATGTGTGTCAGTAATAAAGTGTATTGTAGCCTTAAATTATTGGGCCAGCATGGAATACTATATTTTCGTACAGTAATTTAATTCAGAGTACACTTGATGTATTGCAAATGTTCTCTTCCTACTACTGCAAAGATAAAATAACACTGCTAGCTAATGTAATATATTTCCCAGGCACTGTGTCTCTTACTGTTTACAATTAAGGGTGGGAATAACTGTACCTCCCTATCATACCTTTTTCAAGATACTTGGACCCATCCATTAAATAAGCTAAGCATATTTATCTAGACTGCAGTGCAGTATTGTTGCTATTCAGGTAAAAAAAAAAACTGTTGACCCATCTGACCATTAACAGACATTCTCTCAACTTAACCTGCTGGTCTTATTAACACTAACATGTACTGATCATGTCTAATAATTATGTGACCTGTCAGCTGACCTTTTATAAGAACTATAATTTTATTTTACATATGTGGTGCCTCAACATGGCCAGTCTTTTGACTAAGACGCATAAAAGAATTGATACATTTTTCGAACTGTGACATTGTTTGTTACAAGTCTCTGATAGGCCAATCATTAGTTCACTATATTAAGGATAGTTACAAGACACCACCTGTGCAATCATGGCAGAACAAATAGCACAAAGGTTTTTATTCAAAAGCACTGGTTAATTGATTTTCTTGCTAATGTTTACATCTTTCATCAGTAAAAGATATACATGTGAGAGTGTGTCTGTGTGTGAAAATACATACATATATATATATATATCGTTTTTAGAAAAATATAAATCCGGAGAAGCACTCATGTGTAAATGCGTGTGTGTGTGTAATATATACCATCATCATCTAAAGTCCCTTTTTCCATGCTGGCATGGGTAGGAAGACGGTTCTACAAGAACTGATGAGCCAGAGGCCTACACAAAATTCCAATATCTTTTGCATCATTTCTACAGCTGTTTCCTAACCACTTTACAGAGTGCACAGGGCTCTTTCTTTGTGGCACCAGCATTAGTGAGGTTACCAAGTGCTTTTAAGACAAGACCTCTTAACTGAGTAGTGTATAGTATTGAGGGATATGAATGTATGACAGAGGGACAAGAGCAGGTGTCATATATATATATATATGATATATATTTATATAGCAGTTTATGTATCATACTTAATGTAAAAACAACATGATAGACAAATTTACTACAGTTTTCGTTCAGAGATAATATCTCATGGATTTGCTAGAAGGTCTTACAGCTGTTTCCAGGATATTTATTATATCCCTTCATCGGAGATTGTGTGAGAAAATGGTTAAACAATAGTTAATACGATACAAAATAGAGAGTGAAGTGGAGGAATGAAAATAGATGTGAGGTATGCAGGGATATTGCATTTGTAGATCCATTATTTAGGTAGAATGGTATACATATAAGATTCCAATACCTTGTGAGTAAAATCTAAAATTGGAATGACCAATTTTAGATACTATTGGATTTTACTCACAAGGTATTGGAATCTTATATGTATACCATTCTGCCTAAATAATGGATCTACAAATGCAATATCTCCCTTTCACTTACCTTTTATATCTAAAACCTTAGTAAAATAAAGAAATAAGCTAGCCACACATAAATAAATTCAGTTCGTTTCAGACCACACTTGTGGAAAGACCCTGAATAAAGGCATAGCAGAATATTGCAGGTTACATATGTAACTGCACATCGTCTGTGCAGTAGAAACATGTGTCAGTCATTTTAACCATTTATGCTGTGTAATTAACTGTCAGTCATTTTAATCAATTATATTGTGTAATTAACTGTTTAAATTTTTTTTTTAATTTGAAGATGTACCAGTTTCCATATTCAAAGAATAAGGAGACTGGTACAATCTTCTAATTGTTTAAATTTTATATATATATATATATATATGTAATTTAAAAACAGGATAAAATCTTTATAGGAATTTATCAAGTAGTTAGCATGAAAAACCTCATAAGGGAAAAATCCATCAATTATTCCTCTTAAATATATTTACTTATATTAAGGGCATTTATGTATAGTAATGCCCTTAATATAAGTATATATATACACATACATATATTATTTCAAAGGTGTACACACCATGCAAGTGATGAAACACAGTAGCCTTTCAAAAACACACAAATTCTTAACTTCACTTAAACATTCATTGTTTGTAATATGGTGTCAAAAATTTTCATTGCTCCCAATTGCAACCTGGTTTCTGACAATGTTACATTGCATATATATATATATGTATATACACCTGCACATGATAGCTTCTGTACAATTTGTGTTCACCATCTATCAATCTGAAGCTATGATAGAAAACAATTGCCCAAGGTACCGAACACTGATACTAAACTCAGAATTATGTGGTTGTAGAGGGAACTTCTCAACCACACAGCCATGCCTGTGCCCATTATTTGGTAATGCATATTACTGCTATTGTTCAATATGTCCCAAAGTGTTATTTTAGAAACAAAACTTCAATCTTTTTTAATCTATTTCTATTTGAGTCTGGTGCATTTATATGATTTAATAATTATAATTATGTCTTTCATTATATACTAAACAAAATAATTTGTCTGGCAATCATGAATGAATGGATACACCTAGCAATACATATGATGAAACTTCATACAAATCTTCTCATACATTTTGTAACAATGAGCAATTTTGTCCATTTTCTTTTTATTTCAAATAAATATTTAAGTAAATATATCTGTGATGCTTTTGTTGTTGTTCTATAATTTTAAATGTATTAATGCTTATGAATATATTCATCACCCTCATCATTTAACATCCATGTCCCATGCTGGCATGGGTTGGACAGCTTGACTGATTTGATGGGTCCAAAGACTGTCTCATGCTTAAGTATCTACTCTGGCATGGTTTCTATGTTTGGATGCCCTTCCTAATGCCAACCACTTCATGATGTGTACTGCATGCTTTTCTCATGCCAATAGCACTAAGGAGGTTGCCATGCAGCTCTCAAACCTGCAAATCCTAAGTGGAAGGGATTTATGCTTGCAGACAAGTATGAGAAAAGGGAATGAGACAGAGCAGGTTCTTGTAAGGGAGCTACATGGCTACTCACACGACTTCAACTTTGCTAATGACATCACACTTTTCTCACGACCACAATTGCTCAAACTCTCATCACAAATCTGGAGTCAGCTGCTTTTGAAGTTGGTCTCTCAATAAACTGACTGAAAACCAAAACCATAATCATTGATGAAAATACTGGTGTGAGTAATCTTACACTTTTATTGGGTACCCATCGAGTCAGTTGTTGATCCCTACTACTCAGACTCTTGTATTTGCTCTACCAGCATAGACATTAACATCCATTAAGTGATAGCATGGTTGGCATCTGACAAGTTATGGAAAATTTGGAAAGCACCACAGCTGTCACATGACCTGAATCAATTCCTGTTTCAAGCTACAGTAGAATCTGTCCTGCTCCATGGCTCTCAATACTGATCTCTTATGGTGGCTCAACAGCAATCACTAGACAGCACATACACTCAACTTCAAAACAAGGCTCATCTCCTATGCCAAACAAGTCACTATAGGGATGTTTACCATCCATCTGCTAGGCAAGCAAACAAAGCTAAAATTTTCAGGCGACTATTTTTGTCAAACATATCAACCTGTCACTGCACTTTTTTTTCTATAACCTCAGAGGGATGTCCAAGCCTGCATAGTGTATTTCCATGAACTGACACAGAACACAGGATAGTGCAATGCCTTAGGGTTGGCACGTGCAATTTCATCTTGCACAGCCTGGAGGGAAATTTACTCGTGAGTTCAATATCCACAAGTGATGTGATGTAACAGACTAAGAAGATGTATGGTATGTATGAATGAGGAGTGTACGTGCATCTGTGTGTCTGCTCACTAGAGAGACAGAGGAAGAGAAGAATGGCTAGAGGTGGGAGAGAGAGACAGGTAGAGATACTGAGGGAGATGGAGAATATCAAAGTAAGTGATCATTACCTACGAGTATGTAAAAGAGAATGTTCATTCTTTCAAGCTCCTGAATTTGTGTGCATAAAAGTGACATTATGTATGAATAATACATAAGAATGGGTGTGTGTGTGTGTGTGTGTGATTTGATATCTGAGTACATTTGTAAGTGATTCATGTATAGAGACAGTGATCTTATGAAGTGCATGTGTGGGTGTTTAATCTGTGTGTAGGTGTATGGAATTAAAACTCTTTAGAAAAATGTGAACACTGAATAAAATCTCCATGAAAGATTTCAATTCAATGACTTGTCATCAGACCATCATTAGTATTTTTTTTTTAGTAGTTTAGTCAAAGGGAGAAGAGCAGGACTATTTTTCAGGACCACTGAGATTGCTGGATGGAAGGAACAAAGTTAACCTCAGACCAAAGACCCAGCCTGAATGCTTACAAAGGAACTAATTCTATATAAAGACACCCTAGGAATGAAGTAGTGGTATTAATCCAGGTACAAATTTGTTATCGTTGAAGAACAGGAACAAGTTCTTCTGACAGACTCAAACAGTCTTCATCCACAAAAGTTCACTCACAAAGTTTAGCATTTAAACTGGCCACATCAGGCCTAAATATTCTGCCTGTTTTAGGTTCAAACTGGCCAGACCCAACCTCTCACACCTACTCTACAATACCATTCTAGAAGTATGCAATCACATCATCAAAACCTTGAAGTTATGAGATAATTTGAAGCAATGTGAATAAATAAGCTTCACATTTGACAGAATAATACGAATACTAAAGAGTTAAGCAATTTTATGCTACAGTTGAAGAAACTTGGTCCAAGTTATGGCATAGTGAGATCTGACACAAAACCATATAGTGATGAAGCAAACTTCTGAACCACATAGCCATGCATGAACATGTCAGACTCTAGCAGCTGATATGAAATACAGACATCTGTAGCAAACTTTATAATGAGTTGAAGTGAAGCTGTTATCACTCTCTCTCTCTCTCTGTCTCTCTCTCTCTCTCTCTTTCTTTCTCTCTCTCTCTCTCTCTCTCTATCTCTCTCTCTTTCTTCTCTCTCTCTCTCTCTCTCTCTCTCTCTCTCTCTCTCTCTCTCTCTCTCTCTCTCTCTCCATTCTCAGAACATTACTGTTAATTTTTCATAGCTAAAACTAAAATAAAAAAAAATAGTCACCTTCAACCCACTTAAGAGCAGCATCTTAGGCATAGAAGAAGAAAAAAAAAACCCAAACTTTGTCATGGTGAATAATGATATGGTAAGTGAAGTAGCATTAATGAGAACCTTCTGACCAACTGCTGTGTCTTTTATATTATGACTGACAGAGGAAGAAAGAAAGAAAGAAAGAAAGAAAGAAAGGAAACTAAGCAAATATGAGCAAGATTTGAGATGTGTCACTAACATAACTGAAAGAAAGCAGTATGTCTAAGGAATTTGCATTTAGTAATTGAAATAAGTAGTTCCATATTTCCCAGTCACTAATGTTGCTACTCTTGTAATCTTTCGTCATAATTGAAGTACTGACCAAGTAAGTGGCTAAGGATGAAATAAGAAATATTTGTTTCAGATATCACCATCATCATCATTGTCATCATTATCATCATCATTATTAAGGCAATGAGATGGCAAACTTGTTAGCATGCAGAATAAGATGCTTAGCAACATTTCTTCCGGTTTTGCATTCTGTGTTCAAATGACACTATGTTCAACTTTGCTTTTTTTTAGTCTTTTAAAGTTGATGAAATAAGTACCATTTGAACACTCAAGTTGGTGTAATCAACTGATCCGCTGGCCACAAATTTCAGGTCTTGTGTCTATTGTAGAAAGACTGTTTTATTATTATTATTATTATTATTATTATTATTATTATTATTATTATTATTAAGACAGCAACCTGGCAGAATTGTTAGTACAATGAACAAAGTGGTTAGCAGCATTTCTTCTAGTTTTATGTTCGTAGTTCATATTCCACCAAGGTTGACTTTGCCTTTCTTCCTTTCAGTATTAATAAAATAAATACCAGCTGAACACTGAGGTCAATCGGATCAACTAGACCCTCCCCAAAGTCTCAGGCCTTAGGCCAATAGTAGAAAGAATTATTAATATTATTATTATTATTATTATTATTATTATTAACATCATCATCATCCTCATCATCATCATCATCATCATCACCACCACCACCACCACCACCATCACCATCATCATCATCATCATCATCATCATCATCATCATCATTATCATTATTATTATTATTATTATTATTATTATTATGGTAGTGAGCTCGCAGAATTGGTAGAGCATCAGAAAATGTCAGTTCTTTACATAGTGAGTTCAAATCCTACCATAACCAACTTTGCTTTCCATCCTTTCAGGGCCAATAAAATAAAGTACCAGTCAATTACTGGGGTCAGTGTAACCACCTACCCCCTTCCCAATTGATGATTTTGTGTCAAAATTTGAAACTTCATCATCATCATCATCATTGTTATTATTATTATTATTATTATTATTATTATTATTATTATTATTATTATTATTATTATTTTATTATTATTATCATCATTATTATTAAAAAGGTAAGCTGACATAATCATTAGCATGCTGGGCAAAATGCTCAGTAGCATTTTGTCTGTCTTTACATTCTGAGTTCAAATGCCACCAAGGTCAACTTTACCTTTCGTCCTTTCTGGGTCGATAAAATAAGTACCAGCTGAGCACTGGGGTCAAAGTAATCAACTTACCCCCACTCCCAAAATTGCAGGCTTTGTACCAAAATTTGAAACCATTATTATTATTATTATTATTTTATTATTATTATTATTATTATTATTATTATTATTATAGGTGTGCTAGCAGAATCGTTAGCACACCGGGCAAAAGGCTTAGTGGCATGTCATCCATTAATTACATTCTGAGTTCAAATTCTCCCTGTAACCACATTATTCCAATAAACCATCAAGTGTTCAAAACTCTTCTCCTGATTTTTCCTATTCCTAATTGGCAAACTTTCTGTAGAAGCTTTCCAGGACATCCCATTCCAATTTCCTTTAACCATTTGTCCATGTCATTACTCACAGACTCTTATGCACCAACCATTACAGCTACAACCTTTACAGATTTCATATTTCAAATCATTACAATCTCAAATTTTAAGGATTGTATTTTTTAACTTTTCATCTGCTTTCTTCACAAACCTGGAATCAAACAGACAAGAAAGATCAACAAGTAAGCAAATTTGCTTTTTCTTGTCTATCATTGTTATATCTGGCTTGTTATTTTCTATCTTCTTATCCATTTGAATTGAAAAGTCCCATAAAATCTTGCTGGAATGCCTTTGGTCACAAGACTACTCAGCTGAGACTAATCGGAGGCTATCATCATCATTGTTCGACCGTGGTCGAGACAATGGAATTTACTATGTTACGCCAGACTTCACGGTCCATCATAGCATTACGGAGGTCCTGTTGCTGGATGCCTGTATCCCTGGAGATTACATCAGGGTAGGAGAGTGTGCGCCCTCTGGTATTGCGAGTAGATGGCTTCCAGAGGAGAAGAGTAGAAATTACTTCTTTTTCAGCTCTACAACAATGTCAGACTACAGTGTCTTTCAGTTATTAGAGTTTGGTTTCTCTCTCTCTCTCTCTCTCTCTCTCTCTCTCTCTCTCTCTCTCTCTATCTATCTATCTATCTATCTATCTATCTATTTATCTATCTTCTAGTTCTCTCTCTCTCTCTTTCTCTCTCTTCCTCTCTCTCTCTAGCTGTTATCTAAATGCAGCACATATTGAACACAAAGAGACCAAATAGGAACCTCCGTTTATTCATTGCCTTGTCATGACTTGTTTCTTATGAGTAAAAGCCACCTTTGACTCATTACACTCCTATTTCTCTCTTATAATTGTACTTCCTTCAATTATTCTCCCTCTTCTCTTAACTTACTCAGACTGTCTTTCAGTTATTAGAGTTTGGTTTCCTCTCTCTCTCTCTCTCTCTCTCTTCCTCTCTCTCTCTTTTCATTTGTTTTCCTTCCTATTTACTTATTTAAGCCCTTTGCTTTCTATGGAGCATCAGCTATCAACGATTTTTTCCCCCTGTTCTTAACTCTGAGCTGTCTAAGGCCTTCCTCCACAACATCTTATTGGTGTTTGATTTCCATTGATGTTTCTGTAACTGCATTTTTCTAAGTAGGAATGTTAACCCAATGCAAACCTATTTTCACTTCTGGGAAGAGATAGTCCATATTAACCCTTTAGTATTTAAACCGGCCATATCCGGCCAAAATAGTTAATCTGTTTTATGTTCAAACTGACCAGATCCAGGCTCTCACACCTACCCTACAATGTTATTCTACACTAAGTAATTACACCATCAAGCTCCTGAAGATATGAGATAATGCATGATTAATTCAAATCATTGGGAATCAATAGGCATTATGTTTGATTGAATAATCTGAACGCTAAAGGGTTAACTGGCCCCCCACCTTTGACTTATCCAACATGAGAAGCCCTATCAGGGACTTACCCTTCACTGCCATAGTTCCCGGGGTCACTGAGATACACAAGCCACTTGAATGCAACCTTGTGGTGGCTTCATTTACATTTTTTTCTTACACAAATCATATTCTTGCTATCAAATTCTTACACTCTCATTCTTCTAACTTAGACATTCAAGGATTCAAAGAAAATAGACTTAAAATGTGCTTTCTTGCACATTCTAATTTTATTTTCTTTGAATCCTTCAGTTACGTATATTCTCAAACTTATACCCCTTTAACACAGGCTGGGACAATTTTTCGAGAAGTAAGTCACATGTGACGTAGCTCATCATCAGGTGAGCCACTCTACTAAAAAAACACAAGGTAATTTTTTTTTTAGGCATACCTGTGTTATAGGTGCAGGTATGAGTGTGTGGTAAGAAGCTTGCTTCCCAACCACATGGTTTCAAGTTCAGTCTCACTGCATGGCACCCAGGGCAAGTGTCTTCTTCTATAGCCTCAAGCCAATCAAAGCCTTGTGAGTGGATTTCATAGACGGAAGTTAAAAGAAGCATGCGCACGTGTGGGTGTGTCATTATGTCTGTATCTGTATATATATCATCATCATCATCATATACATACATACATACATACATACATACACACACACACACATACATACATGCATACATACATACATGCATACATACATACATACATACATACATACACACATACATACATACATACATACATGCATACATACATACATACATACATACATACATACATACATACATACATACATATATGTATATATCAGAGGAAGCACATAATGGGAAATAAGGTGGCAAAAAATAGTACTTGAATACCAGAGGTAGAGTAATATGTTTTATTATTAAAGCTGCAAAGACATCACAAAGAATAACAAAAAAATTGCTACTCAGATTTTCTCATTCCCATTCGCCAGACAGAGTCTCATGTTCCCCTTTGTTGGGCAGAGTTTCACGCTCCTGTTCATTCAACAAATAGGAACGGGAAACTTTGAGTAGTAGTTTTTTGTGATGTTTCTGCAGCTTTAATAATAAAGTATCTATATGTATATATATATATATATAATATATATATATATATATATATAATATATATATATATATAATATATATATATATATATATATATATATATATATATATTATATATAGGCGCAGGAGTGGCTGTGTGGTAAGTAGCTTGTTTACCAACCACATGGTTCCGGGTTCAGTCCCACTGCGTGGCACCTTGGGCAAGTGTCTTCTGCTATAGCCTCGGGCCGACCAAAGCCTTGTGAGTGGATTTGGTAGACGGAAACTGAAAGAAGCCCGTCGTATATATGTATATATATATATGCGTGTGTGTGTTTGTGTGTCTGTGATTGTCTCCTTAGCATTGCTTGACAACCGATGCTGGTGTGTTTATGTCCCCGTTTCTTAGTGGTTCGGCAAAAGAGACCGATAGAATAAGTACTGGACTTACAAAAGAATAAGTCCTGGGGTCGAGTTGCTCGATTTAAGGCGGTGCTCCAGCATGGCCGCAGTCAAATGACTGAAACAAGTAAAAGAAAGAAAGAAAAAGAGAAAAGAGAGATATATACATCATCGGTTATGATAACAAGGGTTCCAGTTGATCCGATCAATGGAACAGCCTGCTCAAGAAATTAACATGCAAGTGGCTGAGCACTCCACAGATATGTGTACCCTCAATATAATTCTTGGGGAAATTCAGCATGAAACAGAGTGTGACAAGGCTGACCCTTTGAAATACAGGTACAACAGAAACAAGAAGAAATTTTGAGAGAAAGTTATGGTGAAAGAGTGCAGCAGGGTTCACCACCACCCACAGCCGGACCCTCATGAAGATTTAGATTTTTTTGCTCAATAAACACTCACAATTCCCAATCCAGGAATCAAAACTGCAATCCTATGTCCACAAATCTGCTGCCCAAACCACTTGGCAATTGCGCCTAAATATATATATATATAACATTAGGGAATATTATTCCAAACTTACAGGGAAAAATTCAATTTAGTAATACTAAATCAAATTTCACAAAATATAATATATGTATATAAATTAGAAAAAAAATACCTTTTATCAATTCAACAATGAAATAATTAAATTATACCATATAGAAAAAAATTAAATATAAGATAAAAATATATACCAATGATTAAGTAATGTACAAAATAATAAATAAAAAGTATATAATTGGTAAAAGGACGTATATATATCATCATCATCATCATCATCATCATCGTTTAACGTCCGTTTTCCGCGCTAGCACGGGTTGGACGGTTTCGACCGGGGTCTGGGGAGCCAGGGCTGCCCCAGGCTCCAGTCTGGTCTGGCAGTGTTTCTACAGCTGGATGCCCTTCCTAACGCCAACCACTCCGCGAGTGTAGTGGGTGCTTTTTACGTGCCACCTGCACAGGTGCCAGAGGGGTCTGGCATCGGCCACGGTCAGTTGGTGCTTTTTATGTGCCACCTGCACAGAAGCCAGTCGGGGCGGTGCTGGCATCGGCCACGTTCGGATGGTGCTTTTTATGTGGGGGGGAGGGTGCAGAAATATAGGGGAGCACCAGTGGGGAGGGGTGTTCGGAGAAACGATGACAGGTTCTAGACAAGTAGAACGTAGGGTATCACGAGAGGGGTAATGCATGGTGAAATAGCGTATTGAAGAGCGGGGTTCGAAGAGTAGACACCTATAATGGTGGTGGGAGAAGCGACATCCGGTATAGATGGAGCAAAAATATAGAGATATCCGGTATTGGTGGTGGGGGTGGACAAGGGCGGGTGCACCGGGAATATGCGAAGGTTGAACTTGACGGGCTGGCTTAAAAATGCTCTTAGCAATGGAAGGGGGGAAAGGAAGAGGGGGAGGGCATACAACGTAAAAGAGGGAGAGAGAGAGAGAGAAGGGAATAGTGGAACCCCGCAAAAATCGGCCGCCATTGAAAAAATCCTGTATGGAGAAACTCAAATATCTATTCTGTATTTAGCGAGACACGAGGCCGGAAAACCGATGGTCAACAATAACTAATAAATTATACAGAATATGCAATACGAGGCAAAATAATAATACTAATAAACAAGGGTCAAAGGGATAATACTAATACTAATAATAATAAACAGCTTAACCACTAGAGATCAGACAAATTTGCATGAGAATATTACTGGTACAGATTACGGAATGGATTAGATTAGAAAGATTTTCTTATCTTGGGAACATTTCGTTTTTCGTCCTGACACGACGAATATGCGAGGTTGAACTTGACGGGCTGGCTTGTGTGTGTGTGTATGTGTGTATACATACATACATACATATATATATATATATATATATATATATATATATATATATATATATATATGTGTGTATGTATATAAAGAACATTAATACTCAGGAGAGTTATTAATGCTAGTGGTAAATTGTTAGAAAGGATCACAAAAGTGCAGTTCCCAAAATTACTGCAGAGCTTAATGACTACCTCATGAACTCAGTTTCCACAAAAACTGTTTGCTGGGAGCTGCACAAAGCCAGATTTCATAGGTGGGCAGCAAATAGAAAACCACTACTTTCAAAAACAAATGGTGCAAAGTGTTTAGAGTGGAATAAAAACCTACAGAATTGGTCCCTAGAGCAGTAGAAGAATGTTATTTTCTTGGATGAGTCATCCTTTACCTTACTTCCGACCACCGGCCAAGTATACATGTGAAGACATCCAAAAGAGTATTTGACCCAGACTGCCTTCTTCCAATTGTTAAGCATGGAAGGCGGATCTGTGATAATCTGGTGGGGACTATATCTTGGAAACCCACCAGCCCAATGGTTTCCCTTCATAGCAGAATTAATAGTCAAGACTATTTAAGCATTTTATCTGATCAAATTCATCCTATGGTTGTGGAACTGTTTCCAGAGGGCAATGCAATCTTTCAGGATGATAATGTACTATAGCGATTTAGCAACCAAGTTTCTCTTATGTTATATATTATAGCGTATATTTTCTAGTTAGTTTGCTTACAGTTAATGCAACGCTACTTATTATGTTTCCTATTTGGAAATAGATAAAATTATTTAGCTTTTAAAGTAGGGATATATAATGATAAAACCGTCACTTAAAACTTACTTAAGTGTTATCATTATATGCAGGTCCTAACTACAGCTATATAAATGCCATAGAGAAATATACTTTCTGGAACGCTAACGAACATTAGCGGGCATGTATGTTAAATATATTTTCGTGTTCTTTTAACCACTATAAAAAAATACAGTTTAATAATTGCAGAAATACATTTTATATATAGTTGAAGAACATGAAGAAAGAGAAAATATTCTCTTAATTAATTTTTATTATATACATATAACATTTTTATATTATATACATTTTGAAGAAAAGTAAATTTCGTCGTAGAGAATTATGACTATATATTTTAACTATCTAATTTCTCATTCTAGCTAATATTAAATCTCAACAATTCAAATAAAACTTGTTGGATTTTCCTTGGACATGGCATGAAAAATCATCAATGTCTCAAAGGAGTGAGTGTCGCAGTATTTAGTTACATCCAACAAACACTGAAATTTTTCCCAAAATCCAGGGTTTTTATAACTGCTCAACTTGACTTTAAAGAATCGAAAATACATACAAATATTCTTTAACTAATTCTTAGAATTCCTATATGAGCAGTTATATTAACCAATGGAAAAGCGACAATAATATTTCTTCGGCAATATGACATTATGTGAAATTGCCAGGTACCACAAATTGGTGCACTTATTTAAAAATGGCTACTTGCTACAGTAACAATTCACACAGCTAAAGTTGTTACTGAATGGCACGAGGAACATTCTAGTGAAGTTGAACATCTTATCTGGTCACCACAGTCCCTAGTTTTATTTAACTTGCTTTGCAGGAAGGATTGTTTTAATGAAGTCGTGTCTTGTCCCTACCTTCGAAACATGGAGTAGTTGAAACAGGGGACAACTGACGAAGGGAATGTTCTTTATGTTGCTTGTCTTGTTTCTCTATTTGTTTCTTTCATTGTTCGAAAAAATGTTCGTTTTCTATGTTTTTGTTTTTTATGTTCTCGTTTCTCATTTTGTCTACATGTTTTTGATGTCCTGTACCTATGTATGCATGTATATATACATATATATGTAGGTACATACATATATGTATGTATATATGCATATATTTATATATTATCTATATTATATATACATATATATACATATATAAATATGGTGGATTCTCTCATCGAAGACGATGAATTAGGGTTCAGTAAATAACTTTCAACAACTCCTAAACCTTGTGACACCGCATGTGTACTTTCAATCCAGTCTTGCACACTTTCTCACAAATGGTACACTTGCATGTATTCGTTGCTTCAAAATGTCTTCTCGAGTGGACAGCTAACCCAGCTTTGCTTTGTGCTTTGAACCCACAGTGACACACACAGTCATTGTTTGGTGGATTTTGCTGATGCGTTGCTTTCAAATTTGCATGAAGGGTACACATATATATATATATATATATATATATATACATACATATATGATATATATATATATACATACATATATGATATATATATATATATTGGGCAAGGGTCTTCTACTATAGCCACAGGCCAACCAATGCCTTGTGAGTTCATTTGGTAGATGGAAACTGAATGAAGTCCGTCAATTGTATGTATATATATATATGTATGTGTGTGTATATGTTTGTGTGTATGTGTTTGTCACCCCTCCCTCCCACTATCGCTTGACAACAGATGGTGGTGTGTTTACATCCCCATAACTTAGCAGTGCACCAAAAGAGAACGACAGAATAAGTACTAGGCTTACAAAGAATAAATTCTGGGGTCAATTTGTTCAACTAAAGGCGGTGCTCCGGCATGGCTGCAGTCAATTGACTGAAACAAGTGAAAGAGTAAAAGAGTTGGCACGTAAGCGAACTATCCGAATGTGGCCGTTGCCAGCCTCGCTTGGCCCCCATGCCGGTGGCACGTAAAAAACACCATCTGACCATGGCCGTTTGCCAGCCCCGTCTGGCACCTGTGCCAGTGGGACGTAAAAAGCACCCACTACACTCACAGAGTGGTTGGTGTCAGGAAGGCCATCCAGCCATAGAAACATTGCCAGGTCAGACTGGGCCTGGTGCAGCCTTCTGGCCTCCGAGACCCCAGTTGAACCGTCCAACCCATGCTAGCATGGAAAGCGGATGCTAAACGAAGATGATGATGATGATGATGATATATATATATATATACAGAACATATATAGAATATATATATATATATATATATATATATATATATATATATATATATATATATATATATACATATATATAGACAGAGAGAGAGAGAGAGAGAGATGTTCAACTATTACCCCCTTGCAATCTTTTTCTTTCATTTGCTCTCTTCTCAGAAATCTTACCCCATTGCACTTCTTGTTTGTTTGCCTTTTTTTCTCGCTCTAACCACCTCCCCTGTCATTATGAGACAATTATTAGCAGGAGAATGCGGCAACCATATCTTACTGCCCAACAGACACACCGACGGACTGACTAACTGAAGACACAAATACCAAAACTATAGCAACTAGTGACCACTGCCACTTAAACAGCATTAATCATTGACAATAGTAACTTACATAGCAAAACTTCAGTTGCTTTTTAGCTTGACAACGCATATCCACCACCCTTCCACTCCCTTAACATCATTCACTCCCCTTGCAAATCTTTCACTTTTTCTCTCTCACTGTCTTTCTTTCTATCGCCATCTATGTCAACCTCTGTCCTCTCTCTTTCTCTCAAACTCTGACTTCCATCCCTCTCTTACCTCAGTTGATCTCTTAACCTTCCTCTCTCTCTTTCTCCCTCTGTGTGTGTCTATACACACACATACTTATAGAGAGAGGGGGATAAAGAGAGAGAGAGGGGTTAAGAGATCATGTGTGTGTGTATGTGTGTTCCTTCTTCCCCTGTCTCTTCTCTTCTCTTTCACCTTTATTTCACATATTCTATCTTTCTTTCCCACACTTGATTTGGCAGAACCCTGTCACTCTCTTTCTTTCCTCCACTCTTTCCTTTCGCCTTGTCTCATAAATTCTTGCCATGCACATTAATTGAAAGAACTATAATTTTGTTTTTACTTTTTGAATTGTTTTGTATTGTCTCTTCCAAAACAAGTTGAAGTGGCCAGAATTTAATTGTGCTAAAATTATTCAAGATAGATATTTAAGACAAAAATTAGAAGAAGAAGGAGAAAGAATTTTTGTTTTCACCCACTAATAACATGTTATTCAAAAATAATGATGACACATTTTTGAGTGAACTGGTGGCCAACTTTCAAAAACTTGACGCTTACTACAAACTATCCTTCACGATAATTTCCAAAAACACAGGAACAAACTGGAAATCACTGCATGTAAGTTTTCAAACTTTTAACATAAGTCTTAACCAAGTTTGTAAATATTGTCTTTAAGTTTGTTTCAATTTTACACATTCATTATAAACCTTATCTTTGCGGGTAGAGAGGGAGGTGTTGCCTTCTTGCAAATATGAAAAGTTTGAGTATGTGTCTATACTGGTGCATGTGAGAAGGCTAGTGGTCGGGTTTTGTCTAGAAATTGGTCGAGAGGAAGCAACTGCCCAGAATGCAGGATGGTTGGGGATCTTGGTATTACATGATTCTGTTTAGGTGGCATTTCCCACCCTACAGTGGGTATCTCTGTTTGCTTTTGTTATATATTTGTAATGTTTTCCATATTTATATTGTGTTTTTACTCCTCCCATTATTATTGTATATGTAATGTACACTCCAACGCATTTTGATTATATGCGTGAGGGCTTCTGTAGCCAAAGAAGGAAGTATTGCCATAATGATGTTGTTTTTTTGGGGTTTTTTTGAGCTGGAAGGATCATTAGTACATCAGATAAAATGGTAAATAGCATCTCTTTTGGTTCTTTATGTTCTGCCGAGGTCAACTTTGCTTCTTATCCTTTTATAGTCAACAAAATAAGTATTTGGGTTGATTTTATCCAGTGGTTCTCAACTATTTTTTGCCTATGGACATCTTCAGTTCCTCTTTTACTCTGGTGGACCCCCATAGCCAGTTACTGAATGAAAAGTTATACTGTATTTCTATAATTAAATATTTTTAGGAATTGTATAAAAAAAAAAATTGAAATATTTTATGTATTGTAGAATTATAACCAATTTATTGAACATAAATAAAATATTTTATGAACCCCCAAGGGCCATATGAACCCCAGTTGAGAATCACTGATTTAATCAATTAATCATATCCTACTAAAATTGCTGGCCTTGCGCAAAAATTTGAAACAATTATTATTGTGATTGCTGTTATTGTTAGGGTAATTTGGCGGAATCATGAGAACATTGGACAAAATGCTGAGCAGTATTTTTTCAGGCTCTTTATGCCCAGGGTTCGTGGTCAACATTTACTTTCATCTCGCCCACCCCATTCCCAGGATTGATGAAATAAAATTCCAGTTAAGAATAGGGTTCAATTTAATCAACTAACACCCTACTCCATAGAATTGCTAGTCGTGTGCCTTATTCAGAAACAATTATTATTATTATTATTATTATTATTATTATTATTATTATTATTATTCAGTAGTTTTATTTTAATAGCGTGCTTTCACTTCACTCTCTGTGTGCCTTGGGTATGTGCTGTGATTTGTTGTGGTGCTCTGATGGTTACTGTATTGATTATTATTATTATTAATATTATTATTATTATTATTATTATTATTATTATTATTATTATTATTAATTATTATTATTATTTATTATTATTATTATTATTATTATTATTATCATTATTATTATAGTTGTCGTTAGGTTAGTAGATAGGCAGAATCATTTGAGTGTTGTCAAAATTCAACATGGTACTAATTTTGACTCTATGTTCTGGGTTCAAATCTTGCTGAGGTCACCTTTACTTTTCATCTGCCTGTGGTCAATAAAATAAAGTACCAGTCAAGAACTGAAGGTGATTTAATTGGCTACACCCACCCTCACTCTGGTCTTATGCCTAAATCAGAAATTATTGTTATTAAGGACAATAAATTAGTAGACTCATTAGCATAGAGGACAAAATTCTTTGCAATATTTCTTCCAGCTAAGACAGTGAACTGGCAGAAGCATCAGCATGCCAGGCAAACCGCTTAGCAGCATTTCAGTCATCTTTATGTTCTGAGTTCAAATTCTGCCAAGGTTGACTTTTGCCTTTCATCCTTTTGGGATCAATAAAATAAATACCAGTTGAACACTGGAGTTAATGTAATCGATTCATTCATTCTCCGAAATTGCTGGCCTTCAGCCAAAACTTGAAACCAATATTTCTTCCAGTTCTTTACATTCTGGATTCAATTCCTACCAAGGTCAGCTTTACCTTTTATCCTTTCAGAGTTGATAGCATGAAGAACCAGTTAAGTATTAGGGTCAATGGTAGTGACTAATCCCCTCCTCCCAAAAATTGTTGGCCTTGTGCCTAAATTTGAAAAACAACTGTTATTATCATCATATTTTTGGCAGTTTTTAATGAGTTTCTTCTGCCTTTCCTAGTCATGGCACAAGGCCAGTCGTTTTAGGGGGAGAAGATAATTGCATCAACTCCAGCGCTTGACAGTTACTTATTTTTATTGGTTTCAAATTTTGGCACAAGGCCAAGATTTTAGGGGAAGGGGTATATGTTGATTACATTGACCCCAGTGTTCATCTTAGTTACCTATTTTATCAACCCTGAAAGAATGAGAGGCAAAGTCGACTTCAGCAAAATTTGGACTCAGAATCTAAAGATGGACAAAATGCTTCTAATGATTCTCCTAGCTCACCACATTAAAGTTGCCTATTTTATTGGCCCCCAAAAGGATGAAAGGCAAATTTGACCTTTGTGGGATTTGAAATATAGAACTGTGTTTGTGTTGCTTCAGTTTGGGTTTGGTGTAGGATTTGCTTTGTTATTTTTGGTGTTATTTTAGTGTCTTATATGTTGTGTGAGAACATGTGCAATGCAAGATATGTTATTTTGTTGCTTGGTGTTTGTGTTTTGTATGTGCTGTATTGTTGTTAGTATTATGAATTTATTGGAGATCGAAATCGAAATCAAATTTGATGACTGGCATCCATGCTAGTGGGGCACTAGGAGTACCATACAAGCGAGATTGTTGCCAGAGCAACAAGCTGGCCTCAGTGCCAATAGCACATAAAAAAAGGAAGAAAAAAATCACCATTCAAGCGTGATCATTACCTGTGTCACCTTACTTGCACTTGTGCTGGTGGCACGTGAAAAAACATTCGAGCGAGGTCATTGCCAGTGCTGCTGGACTGGCTCCTGTGCAGGTGGCACATAAAAAAATACCATTTGAGCATGGCCATTGCCAGTACTGCCTGACTGGTCCTCGTGCTGGTGGCACATAAAAGCACCCAATATACTCTCAGAGTGGTTGGCATAAAGAAGGGCATCCAGCTGTAGAAACTCTGCCAGATCAGATTGGAGCCTAGTGCAGCCATCTGGTTCGCCAGACCTCAGTCAAATCATCCAACCCATGCTAGCATGGAAAGTGGACGTTAAACAATGATGATGATGATGGTACTAGAGTTTGGGTTATAATGTATTAATGGATAGTAACTGCATAAAATATGAATTATATGTCTTGTTGGTGTTACAATGTCATGTATTATGTAAGAGTTTGTCTTGTTTTATTTTATTAGGTGGTAAGTTATTACAAAAAATGTGTGGTGTTATATTGTTTAGTAGTGCATGTATGTTGTATCAGTTGTGTTATATTATGGAGTGATAACAGCATAGAATATGAGCATTGTTGATGTATTGTATGCCATGATGGACCGTGAAGTCTGGCGTAGCATGGTAAATTCCATTGTCTCGACCACGGTCGAACAATGATGATGATGATTCAGCCACTAGTTCAGCAATTTTGATGGGGTGATTGTGGTGGTAAGCCTATTACATCAATTCCGGTACTTGACTGGTGTTTATTGTATGAGCTCTGAAAGGATGAAAGGCACAGATGAATTGAACTCAGAACATAAAGAGTTGGAAGAAATGCTGCCAAGAATTTTTGTCATGCAAATGATTCTGCCAGCTTGCCACCTTTTGTTCTACCAAAATCATCATCATCATCATCATCGTTTAACGTCTGCTTTTACATGCTGGTATGGGTTGGACGGTTTGACTGAGGGCTGGCGAGCCAGATGGCTGCACCAGGCTCCAATCTGATCTGGCAGAGTTTCTACAGCTGGATGCCCTTCCTAATGCCAACCACTCCAAGAGTGTATTGGGTGCTTTTACATGCCACTGGCACTAGGGCCAGTCAGGCAGTACTGGCAACGGCTATGCTCGAATGGTGTTTTATACGTGCCACCCACACGGGAGCCAGTCCAACGGCACTGTCAACGATCTCACTTGAATGTTGTTTTTCACATGTCACTGGCACAAGTGCCATCAAAATAATAATAGATATGACAATAATGTTGTCTAACATTAGCATAAAACATCACTTTCTTGAAATTAGGTTATAGCCAGTTATATAATTTGTGTGTATGTGTGAAAAAGCAAAAATCCCACCACCACCCTGAAAAAGAAGAAAATCAGTGCTCTTGAAATAAAGTCCTTTACATTGTTTGTTCTGCACTGAGTTGCATAGACATTCCCTAGCCAATCCTGCTATCAGTAGTGTAGTAAAGCAAAGATTAGCTCATTGGAAACTTTTAATCTTCAAAACCAATGTTCACTAACTGTGATATAAATAAATAAAATCTAATGTTCACGAAAATGTAAATATTTATCTTTCAATAGTTTGTTTGAGGATTCATTGTTAAAAAATCAGTAAACACATTTAAATTTCCTTCTATTGTATAACTTCTCGCTACTTAAGAGGAATTAACTTTGAATTACATTTAAAGCACTTTCATACTAATATTCCTCTTGTAATTTTAATCTATTCATTCAATCAGTAACCGTTGCTTAGAAATAGTCTAGGTGTTATTGATACAAGAAGTAACCAAATTTGAAGTATGGTGTTAATCTTGTAGGTATTAGTGTCAGCAATAGAACTGACAAGAGTTGATAGTATAGAGATTTTAGGAATTCCATTCACAGGAGCTGGACTGTATAGTTGTGTTTATAGTAAAGTTGGTGCTTCAAGCATACTTGCTGCATTAGGCCAAGAAAATGCAATTAAAATTATGATTTTAATAACATGAATAATAAATGTATAAATATCTAACTCTGGTAAAAAATAAATAAATAAAATGTTAATTTTTTTTTAAAAAAGCAGGTGTGATTAAGAAGCTTGCTTCCCAACCTTATGGTCTTAGGTTCATTTTGGGTAAGTGTCTTCTACTATAGTCCTGGGGCAATCAAAGCTTTGTGAGTGGGTTTGGTAGATGAAAACTGAAAGAAGCCTGTCATATAAATATGCATGTGTGCGTGTGTGTGTGTGTGTGTGTGTGTGTGTGTGTGTGTGTGTGTGTGTGTGGTGTGTGTGTGTGTGTGTGTGTGTGAGTGTGTGTGTGTTTCTCTCTCACCACCACCTGACAACCAGTATTGGTTCATTTCCATCCTTGTAACTTAGCACTTTAGCAAAAGAGGGTTGATAGAATAAGTACCAGTCTTAAAAATTAAATACTGGGGTTGATCTGTTTGCCTTAAAACTTTAAGACAGTGCTCCAGCATGGCCACAGTAAAAGATAAAAGATAAACAAATTAGAACTAAATGAATATGGTGGGGATTTTGCTTCTGATATCCTGAATTAATTTGCTGAATTTCTGATATCCTGAATTAGTTTGCTTCTGATATCCTGAATTAGAAGGATTTAGCTGGCAGAGCTGAGCCAACAAGGGATCATCTTCAGGGCTGTTTAACTTGCTAGAAGTAGCAACCAAATTATCTCATATGATGCTTAAAAAAGAAGAGCCTCTACAATAATGTGTACTAAAAGCTGGCATGGGCATGTTTTGGATAGCTTTGATCAGAGATTAGTTTAATCAGGGCTTACCTGGGACCACATAGCAACAACTCGATAACAAATAGAAAGATTAAGGTAAAAAATTATTGAATCTTTCATGTATGTTATACATGTAAGAGAAATAGCGACATACATAAAATAAAATAGTCCCTCAGTCATAATAATAATGTTTCAAATTTTGGAACAAGGCCACAATTTTAGTGGAGATGGAGAGGCAAATTCATTATATCAATGCCAGTACCTGATTGGTATTTTATTTTATTGACCCTGAAAGGATGAATACAAAGTTGATCTCAGCGTTATTTGAACTCCTTATGTAAAGAGCTTGAAAAAATGTCTCTAAGCATTTTATTTGACATGTTAATGACTCTGCCAGTCCACTGCCTTAATAACAACAACAATAATAATAATAATAATAATAATAATAATAATAATAATAATAATAATAATAATAATAATAATAATAATGACTCAAACAATACCTGTTGTCATAGGTGCCCTGGGAATGATAGCAAAAGGGGCTGATTGCTACCTAGCTCAGATACCAGGAAACCCAAAAATGGCAGAAATTCAAAAGATAGTGCTCATGGGAACTGCTCATATCCTACGCAAAATACTTTCTATGTAATCTCAAATTTCAAAAGAAACATAATTTTCTTATGGTTTCTTAAATATTCACTAGTACAACACAAATATATGGCACCCTAGGCATAACAACAACATGAACTTCCAACTTGTTGTCTCTTGAGGTCTCTGGGTGAGATTTGGAGCCAACTTGTACAAACGTAAAGCAAAAGTCAAACATATAATAATAATAATAATAATAATAATAATAATAATAATAATAATAATAATAATAATGATAATAATGCTCATGGGAACTGCCCGTATCGTATGTAAAATACTGTCTATATAATCTCAAATTTTAAAACGAACTCATAATTATCCTTTGCTTTCTTAAACATTCTCTAGCACAACACTAAGTACAAAACCAAATATATGACACCCTAAGCATAACACCAACATGGACTTCTAACTTGTTGTTTCTTGAGGTCTTTGGGTGAGACTTGGAGTCAACTTGTACAAATACAAAACAAAAATCAAACATATAAAAATAATAATAATAATAATAATAATAATAATAATAATAATAATAATAATAATAATAATAATAAATGCGATAAGGAAGAAAGAAAAGTCAAGAGATATGACAGGTTAGTTTGGGAAGGTAGCAGTAGTACCAATAATTGTCGGGAACAGTGAGCAAAAATCTTGAGAAGTACGTGGAACAAATAGGGGTTGCAATAAGGGTGAAGCACTTGCAGAAAACAGCACTGCTTGGAATTGGTCGAATACTCCGGACGCTACTCGAAAAATAAGAGGTGTTACCTTAATTCACTGGTAGTGAACAGCTGACATCTCATGCTAGAAGCTGTGCAAAGGCAATAATAATAATAATAATAGTTTCAAATTTTGGCATGCGGCCACCATATATATATATATATAATATAAAGTGTTATATAAAATCTGACATATAGAATTCTTTCATTCTTTATTTTTTCACTTGTTTTGGTCACTGGACTGTGGTGATATTGGAGTACAGCCTTGAAGCATTTTACTTGAGTGAATTGACCCTAGTACTTAGTTGGGTTTTTTTTTTTTAAGCGTGGTAATTATGCTATTGGTCTCTTGCCAAACCGCTAAGTTATGGGGACATAAATACACCAACACTGGATGTCAAGTGGTGGTGGTGGGGACAAACACAGCTACAAAAACACACACACACATATAGTAATATATATATATGTGACAGGTTCTGTCATATATATATATATATATATATATATATATATATCAGTTTCTGTCTAACCAAATTCACTCACAGGGCTTTGGTTGGCCCAAGGCGATAGTAGAAGACACTTGTCCAAGGTGCCATGCAGAGGGATTGAACCTGGAACCTGGTTAGGAAGCAAACTTCTTACCACATAGCCGTGCCTGCACCTATATATCATTGTTTTTTTTGGTTTTTTTATAAAACTCAAAGTGCATCATATATGCTGGTTTCCTATGATATCATTTACATGAATATAAAAGAAACATTTCTTGTAAAGAATGGATTGTAAATTGCTTGGAAATTATTCTTTTTTTTTTCTTTTCTTAGCATGGTATATGTAAGATATGCAGTGCAAAAGTTCCACGACTTCCTAATGTTAAATGGAATATTCCTGGAATGGATGTCTTATAAATAACTTATGCTGAGCTGATGGTGAATTCTACACTGGATTATTGTAATGGAAACATGTAATCAGGAGGAAATCTTACCTTAAAATATCAGTGATGTGACCAATTTTGGCTTGGCTATATTTGTTCTATGGAAATGGAAACACACAGAACCAACTTTGCATTCATAACAGTCAACTTCATCTTTTCTTCAATTGGTGCTTTAATGTGTTTTATTTCACTTGTGTACAAACTTTGCAAGGGAATATCTTTACCAAAATTGTGGAAATATTCTATTTGTTTACTTGATACTTCAGCATTATTCTTTGGAATTGGTCTGGTGATGCATCTGTGTATTTTAGTACTCAATGGTACAACTCCCAAATTCCTTGTGTTGGCATCATCGAGTTTAATGTTGTTTGGATATATGGATGGTTTGTGCTCCTTTATTACATTCCAGACAATTCTATTATTTGTACAGAATCCGAGAAAGATATCCAGTACATCAAGCCATCAGCTTGGTTCCTCAATAATAGTACTTACTGGTATAAAACTTGCTTGTCTGCTCCTTTCTATTTTGCCAGTCATTCCTAAACAAGACCAACTCAAACCTTCCAGGAGCAATCTCTTCCCTCTTTATGACCCAAAAGAATCTGGGGGTACTTACACTTCTCTGTTAGTAATTTGCTTCTGGATAGTCATCGTGACCACGTTTATTTTCAGTATTATTGGATTAGTGAAATCCCAGAAAAAAAACAGCTTGGTACATGATTCCAGTGAAGATGTCCATGTTTCTGTAATATCACAGGGACAGTTATTACACAAAATACTCCTGGTCGAACAATGTATCTATACTATCGTAAGTATCATGATAACACGACTACTTTTTCGGCAATCCGTTTCACAGACAACCAACAATGACCATGACACATCAATTATCACAGTTAGCATTTATCTCACACTCCATGGAATTTTCACTAACCTTGGCAATTTTCTGTGGATGAAGAAAGAATGTTGTGGAAAACCAAGTGACATTTCACAGGAATCTCGTCAACTAAAACGACTGGAACTCTTACGAACTGAGGTAAAATATTACATTGTTTCTGTTATAGTTGTTTTTGTTATTTTTTTCTTTAATTATAATTGATGCTCCAATTATTATTGGTGCAGTTTTTAATTTCATGCCCTAATATCCTTCTTATTTCAATTTCACTGTGAATCTGTTAGACTGAATTACAATCTGGGAAAAATGAGTGGTACTTGCAATTCAAAGGACAGACCTAGTCCATTTAGTATCATTTTTCTTTTGTTTTTAATACTTCCTGTAATGATTCACAATTCTCTTTATACCTGTTATTTCTGATAACAGAAATAGGTTGCTTTTTTTTTCTATCTTTCTTCATATTTTATAACTATTTGCATTAGTTCCCATTTGTTATTTACAATATATATTTGTAATCCAAAGAAAAAGAAAAAGAAAAGGGAATGAGATTAAGCAGCAGAAGGACGGGAAATTCCATGTTCAGTTGCACCCTGTGGACAAGACTGTGATGCTGTTGCCATGGAGAATAGCCTGCAACAC
Source organism: Octopus sinensis (assembly GCF_006345805.1). Taxonomy (NCBI): domain Eukaryota; kingdom Metazoa; phylum Mollusca; class Cephalopoda; order Octopoda; family Octopodidae; genus Octopus; species Octopus sinensis. The sequence goes on from NC_043008.1 coordinate 34,735,967, forward strand.
TCATGGCAGTGGCCACCCCATCTTGCATGGCTTGTTTCTCAGACAGGCTGCAGTTATCCCAATTTTTTGGAGGAAATTGGCTGTGCATGGTCCAAAAACACCTTATTGGCTTGATGGTGACAGTCAGGCTCCCATATTTGTTTGTGCTTCTCTCCTCTGCGTTATGGGCAGCAATATCTGGGTTTGTGGCTGATGCAACAAGGTTGGAGCCAGAGAACATGTTGCTGCACATCATGTCCCAGGCTAGGGATCTACCTCCCTTGTATGGGGAAAGAGTTATTCCATCAGAGTGCTTTCCATACCTGCAGTTGAGGCCTACTGGCTCAGTTGAGATGGGAAGCCAGTGACATCAAGGCCCCTTCTAATTATGTCATTCAGAGCAGCATATAGCTGCAGGAAAATGGCTGCAGGCTGAATTCATCAAGTACTGCTCCACAATGGCATTTTTCCAGCACACACACTTGGAGACTGAGGTACTGGGTCACTCTGATCTTAGTGGACAAGACCTTTTGTGATTTGTGTTTGCATTATTTTTTTAGTGTGCATATTCCATAATATAGGTGTATGGCTTCCAGTACATGAAATCTATCTGGATGATAGATTATTTAATCAGTTACCTAATTAACATCATCACAACCACCACCACCACCACCCAACTGGCCCTTGGTTACCTTTAGTGGAATGCACTCATTCACAAATATCTGAATCAGGTCTCCAGCATAAAGGTAACTTTATTTTTTTTAGTTTCGAAAGTCATGTAAAAAGTTATGGGTACTGTCTTCCTCTTCTGACTAAAAACTTTGAATAGTTTGGTTAATATATTCTTTTTGTGAAGGCACGTGGTTAAGTGGTTAGGGTAATCAGCTCTGATTGTAAGGTCATGAGTTCAATTCCTGGCAGAGCAAGACATTTTTTGATTTCATGTTGCTCCAGTCTACTCAGTTGGCAAAAATGAGTTGTACTTGCAATTCAAAGGACAGACCTAGTCCATTTGGTATCATCTTTTTTTGTTTTATTTTTAATACTTCCTGTAAATTCTCTTTATAGCTGTTATTTCTGATAACAGAAATAGGTTGCTTTTTTTTTCTATCTTTCTTCATATTTTATAACTATTTACATTAGTTCCCCATTTGTTATTTACAATATATATTTGTAATCCAATAGCAGATATTTTATAATAATTTTATAACTGCTGACAACCTCTGCCTCTTTGTACTTATGGGAATATGCATTACTTCTTAGTCAGATACTGGGTGATGTCTTCCATATGCATTCATTATTTTACCTGTTTTGTTTTGACAATTCACTTGACCTCCTGTTGAAAATATAACTATAACTTATTACGAGTGTAGCTAAACCTTCAATACACAGTATCTTAACATTCACTTTCATTTTAAGAGTAATCTACTACGTCCCTAACATCCTTTACCAATTGTTTTCTTCCATTTTTTAAAACTCCATCTACCACATTTTTCAGTATAGAAGTCACTGAAGTATATAGTGTAAACATGTAAATATCATCCCTATCTTATCAAATCCTTCTGTATTTCGCATGGAAATATTGGTCCTCCAGATTTTTGTTCTTTTGGTTGTAAATTTTGATCTGAAAAATTCAACTTGTTTACCAGAAAATAGAGTACTCTTTTACTTGTTTCAGTCATTTGACTGCAGCCATGCTGGAGCACCACCTTTAGTCGAGCAAATCGATCACAGGACTTATTCTTTGGAAGCCTAGTACTTATTCTATCAGTCTCTTTTGCTGAACTGCTGAGTTACGGGGGACGTAAACACACCACCATCGGTTGTCAAGCGATGTTGGTGGGGACAAACACAGACACACAAACATATACACACACATACATATATACATATATACGACGGGCTTCTTTCAGTTTTCATCCACCAAATCCACTCACAAGGCTTTGGTCGGCCTGAGGCTATAGTAGAAGATACCTTCCCAAGGTGCCACGCAGTGGGAATGAACCTGAAACCATGTGGCTGGTAAGCAAGCTACCTACCACACAGCCACGAATTCATTAAATTCTAAGTATTTGTAAGAATTTAATTTTTTTTACTCCATCTCGTTCATTATTTCTCGAGTATTTGTAAGTTTGTATTTGGCCTAGATCTGTTATCATAATTTCTGAATCTAACATGGTATTACTAATCACATTAATTCTCCACTCTTTAAAGTAGCTTTGGTTTATTTTCCCAAACTGAATTTCATGCCATTTCCCCTTATAAAATCTTTTTCATGTTTGTCATTTGCAGCACACAACTTGAGGCCATCAAGAGACCATTGATTATCTCCACTCCATAGCATTTTTATCTGCTTCCACTGTAGGTGCATGGCTTAGTGGTATTTGACTCACAATCATAAGTTTGTGAGTTTGATATCCGGTAGAGCATTGTGTCCTTGGGCAAGACACTTTATTTCAAGTTGCTCCAGTTCACTCAGCTGGCAAAAATGAGTAGTATCTGTAAATCAAAAGGCCAGCTTTGTCACATGCTGTGTTACGCTGAATCTCCCTGAGAACTACACCAAGGGTACATATATCTGTGGAGCGCCCAGTCATATGTGCGTTAATTCCATAAGCAGGCAGTGCCATTGCTCAGATCAACAGGAACCCTTATTGTTGTAACAAACAGTGTGTCAGTTTAACAAATTGGTTAAAGAGTATAAGTTCCAGAAAGAAAAGAAAAGAAAGAAGAGTAAGATAAAAAGAGAGAGATAGAGAGTCCTTTTGGAATATTTCCTGTGACAGAGACTAATTTTTTTCACAGATCCCTATTTTGATAAGATCTGTTTTAATGTCTTCTGTTAATCATGGCATGTTTTATTTACCTGGTTGTTATTAATGCTACCTTACTCATAACTAATATCATGAATTTACAGGTAAAGAAGATAGTGAAAAGCCCACAGTTAATCACTAAGTAACATGCTCAGACCATTCTTTCCTTTACAACGGTTTTGAATTATGATTTTGATTTTTGTTATCAGGTATACATTTGCATGAAACTTTTCAGCATCTTTTCTGTTTTACTGGGTGTGCACCTATTTTTTATAATTAGATTGTCATTAAAGGTTTTTACATTAACAGGAAGCAGGTTATGACCAAGAAGTTTGCGAGGATTTTGAGGAATTAGAATGTCTCCCTTTATGAAGCTAGGCTCATCCTAACAAGAAACTCTGAAAGTGAAAAACACCCAATTGATTCTACTGTTATCCCGTACCCTACTAGATCTGGATTTATTCTACTGTTATCACATACTCTAGCACCAGATGTATTCTGCTGTTATCACATAGCTTAGCACCAGATGTATTCAAGTACTATTACATACCCTCCTAGCATTGGATCTACTTTACTTTTATCATATGGATCCATTCAACTGTTATAATATAGCCCAACACCAGATTTATCCAACTGTTATGATATACCCTAGCATGTGAAATATTTTTCTGTTATCCCACATCCTCCTAGCACTGAATCTATTCAAGTGTTATCACATACTTTCCTAGTGCTGACTGGATCTATTCTACTGCTATCACACACCCTAGCACAAGATGGACTCTATTATTATCACATACCCTCCTAGTGTCAGATCTATTCAGCTCTTATCACATACCTTAATCTGGATCTATTCTGCTGCTCTGTGATAACCCTGCTATTGGAACTACTCTAGTGTTATTGAATATGCTATACTTTTTTTTTATTTGAACTTTTCATTCAATTTTCAATTTCACCTCAGATGCTTCTTATTATTTTCCATCTTCTAAATCTGTGATATGATGAAATGTATTGTATATTGAGTTTTCCATATATATTTGTGAAGTAGCCTTTAGGAGATATAAAGAATAATACCTACTGATTGGCTTTAAAAGGCTGCTACACACAGGTTTAGTCCTCCAGGTTGGATGTAGGGTTAGTAGTCTTATTGTACAAAGGATTTCTTATTCCAAAAATATTAGCAGAAAACAAAACAAACTTATTGTTTTGATACAAAGGGAGTTTCCTTGTTCCAGAGACTAACATCATCTGAGCAAAGAAATTCATTCAAAGGAAGAAAGGTGAACTGAAACACACTCTGACCTCCAGAATAGGTGGATTGCACATGTGTTGAGTAATGAATGGCATACAGAAGATCCAAATTTCTTGGGCACTAACAGGGCCAACAATCACATCAGAAATACTCAAGATAAGTAGGATCAAAAGAACTACAGGGCAATGGGTGAAGGAGAAGAAGGAAAAGAAGGAGGAGGAGGTTATGGTGGTGGTGGTGGTGATGATAATCCATTACCTATTTTGTATAGTATATTTCATTCTTCAGTTGTTTTAATGCCATCACCACCCAGCCCTTATTTGCTTGTAGTAGAGTCCAATGTTGCAACTACTGAGTTCAGGTCTTCTGTCTGAATTAAATCATCCTTATTCCCACATGTTCCAATGTTCTAACAAATGTCCATGAATGCTGATTCTTACAATTCTGATGAAGCTATATTATTTTATTTTTTTAATTTATTTTCCTTTTTTGTCAATATGTCTTGTAGTTGAAACTTTCTATGTTTTGATTTCAAATTCCACAGACTGCTGCTCTTCATTCTTGTTCATAAAATAAGTACCAGTCAACTACTGGGAAGCAATTTAATTGACTACTTTTGCCTTGCCCCTTTTCCACATTTATCATTTCATTAGGAAGAAATCCTTACTTTTCCATGTCTATTTATTTCTTTAATTAATTTAATTCATTTCTCAGTTATGGCTAGAATTACAATCTAATTACAGTCAAGTGCTTTCATTAGTTTTTATATATATATATATCATCATCATCATCATCATCATCATCATCATCATCATCGTTTAACATCTGTTTTCCATGCTGGCACAGGTTGGACAGTTTGACTGAGGTTTGGAGAGCCAGAGGCTGCACCTGGCTCCTGTATGATCTGGCAATGTTTCTACAGCTGGATGCCCTTCCTAATGCCAACCACCATGGCTTTGATCATGTATGGATAGTGCTTTTTACGTGCCACTGGCATAGCCCACATTCAGATGGTGCTTTTTCATGCCACCGGCACAAGAGCCAATCAGGCAGTCCTGGCATCGATCATGTTCAGATAGTGCTTTTTACATGCCATGGGTACAGGAGCCAGTCTGGGGGTACTGGCATCGACCACATTTGGATTATATATGTATATATATACTTCCTGCAGACTTTGTGGCATGACTACATAACATATTACTGTACTATCACTAACTTGCACCAGAATGTAATCATACACTGATTAAATTTGGATTTTTATGAGGCATCTTTTTGAAGAAAAACCCATCTTTTAATAATTCAATTTCGAGCTAAATATATTAATAATAGATTGCTCATAAAAAGTACAACTAGACTGAGCTGCAACAAGAATTCTCATTACGTTTTCACAAGTAATTCAATGATTTACATTATTAGTGACAGAAGTAGGTTTAATTCAGAAAAGCAATCAGTATATCTTACTTAATGTGGATATAGTGTAAGAAAGCCACAACACTACAGTATTCATCTTGAGAAAGCGTCTCATTTAGACATATAGATATAATGTTTTTAACCACTGGTCTGTTCAGTCAGAACTAGTCTATGAACAAACAACAATTCATACAAACTCATATTGCGTGAGTGTATGTGTGTGTGTGAGCATGTGTGTGAGTGTGTGTTTGTGTCTCCTTGGCTTGGCATCTCATGATAGTTGTAAATGATTGTCACTGTCATACATGCAGTGTCATTCATCACCAGCATATTGCAAGAACATGCCTGGCCATGGAGAAATTATGCTGCTATTTGTTATGGATTTCATTAGAACTATTTTTATTCTTGATATGTGTCTGGAAAAGGTAAGTCCTGATTGATTGAGAGAATAGCTTATATCAGAAGATATTTCATTGTTATTTTACAGCACTCTGGTAAACATCACTTCTTAGCTTCTTGGATCGACAACAAGAAATTCCTTCAAACAGGTCTAATGAAAACCTACAGTCAAAATTGGCAGAAACTGTGGGCACAAGAAATCATGGTTCTTGGAATGTTACGAAAGGTGAAACACCCAAATCTATTGCAGTGTCTTTGGACAAGCAACACTAACCCTTATTATGAAATTGTTTCTTTACTCAGTCAAGATACAGTTTCTAGTGATTCAAGGTATTGCTGTTTTTATTATTCTACCAAATAAAATAATAATGATAATAATAATGAAATTATTGTATACAGTACTCAGGTGCACCACAACTTGTCAAAAGTGTGTATAAAGCATATGCAGTAATGTACAAATGTCTGGAAAGTGAACAGTGTATGAGTCAGATACATGCTTGCGTGTGTATGGAGGGGAGAAAATCAGGTGTAGTGTTGGTGAATCTCAGGAAGCATCGAAGTTTTGAAGGATGCTGTGCTCCGACAACTAATAACTGATGCCGGCAGTTTCTTCCATACTTCAGCAACTCTTGTCATGAAATAAAAAAACCCCACCAAAGATTCAGGTACATCTATTACACACTAGCAGTCACTATATGCAACACACTACTATATACTACATACTAACACCCCAATGCAGTCATGGGTAAACTGCAAGCTGTGGGGCTCTCTGAATAGCATGCCAAATGAAACATTATGTTCAATTTATTTAGTTGTGCAGTCCACCCTGATGATGAACCATGTCTCATGTGGCCTGCTTCTCAAAAAAGGTTACCCATGCCTAACCTAGTGCAACGGTTAATAGACTATCATTTACAATACACCACTTCCATTTACAACACTACCAACATAAATATTGCTTTCAAATTTTGGCATAAAGCCAGAAATTTCAAGGAAGGGGTTAAGTTGATTACATTGACCCAGTGCTCACAGTGCTCAACTGGTTCTTATTTTTATTGACCCTGAAAGGATGAAAAGGAAAGTTGACCTTGGCAGAAATTGAACTCAGAAAGTAAAAATTAGCAAAATACCACTTAGCATTTTTCCTGGCATGCTAACAATTCTGCTAACTCACCACCTTGTATCAACATAAATACTACCACAATATACAACATGCTATCACTATATGAAATGTACAGGCACAGCATCAATTTTCTGCAACCTTTGGTTCCATAGTCATTCTGAACAACTGATTTTTCCAAACCAGCAGTAGTTATACTCTAAATTGAACAAATATTAAATTTACTTAGGCGCAAGAGTGGCTGTGTGGAAAGTAGCTTGCTTACCAACCACATGGTTCTGGGTTCAGTCCCACTGCGTGGCACCTTGGGCAAGTGTCTTCTACTATAGCCTCAGGCCGACCAAAGCCTTGTGAGTGGATTTGGTAGTCGGAAACCGAAAGAAGCCCGTCGTATATATGTATATATATATATGTGTGTGTGTGTATATGTTTGTGTGTCTGTGTTTGTCTCCCCCCACCCCAACATCGCTTGACAACCAATGCTGGTGTATTTGCATCCCCATAACTTAGAGGTTTGGCAAAATAGACCAATAGAATAAGTACTAGGCTTACAAAGAATAAGTCCCGGGGCCGATTTGCTCGACTAAAGGCAGTGCTCCAGCATGGCCGCAGTCAACTGACTGAAACAAGTAAAAGAGTAAAAGGTAATTAAATGAAATACAGGTACATTATTATAAATAACACAATTTTATCAATTTAGTACCATGCAAGGTACCAGTAGACTAGTCTGGCAGCTGCAGGAATCTGAAGTTTCTGTTCATATATTAGTGAAGATTATGAGTTTCCAGATCACCAAAATCTGAAAAGTCGGTGTTCTACCTGTACTAATATATACAAAATTCTACTACCATCTACCACAAAACATTACCACCTAATGCAAAATATGCTACCAGTATGTACAACACTCTATTATTATGTACAGCACATTAGCACCGTGTACAACACTTTATTCCTATATATAGATCACAACCACCACATGCATCACGCTACGTACAACACCCTACTAACAAGTACAATACAATAAAAAAAATGATAAACATCGCCCTTTTCAAGCCTAGCCAGGCTTATGGGCCTGGTTTCCAGTTTCTGTGGCGTATGTGTTCCCCCCAGCTGGACGGGACGCCAGTCCCATCGCAGCATTACTCAAGAAACAGGAAGAGAGAGTGAGAGAAAGTTGTGGCAAAAGAGTACAACAGGGGTCACCACCACACCCTGCCGGAGCCTTGTGGAGCTTTTAGGTGTTTTCGCTCAATTAATACACACAATACCCGGTCTGGGAATCAAAACTGCAAGTTTGCTGCCCTAACCACTGGGGCATTGTGCCTCCAGAACAAGTACAATACACAACATACTCAATGTACCACCTAATGCCATACAGTACCGCTATGAACAAATATTTTTATGTGTTGTACTTTAATGGTAGTGTGTTGTATATTGTTTATGTTAGTAGTGTATAATATGTGGTAGTAGTGTGTTGTGTGTACAGTGATAGTGGTTTGTATATCTCTACCCTCTTCATAATTTATTGATTGTATCATTATTTAAAAACATTTTTATACTATATTAAACAAAGAATAAAATTTATTCTATTTTGCTTTTAAGGATTATCTGCATGGAATTTCCTGAATATGGATGTCTACGGGAATATCTTAAGAGTATGGAAACTCCACTGTCTGCAGCAACACAGTGTATGATTATAAGCGATGTATCACAAGGTCTGCAACAGCTACACCGGCTCGACATTCTGCACAAACATCTCTCTTCAATCAGAGTTTACCTTCGAGGCAACAATGGGAATGTAAGATGTTTAATATTTTACAGAATTTTTTGCAAAAAAAAATGTAAATTTGTTTTATATTTGTAAGACTCTTTACTCTCTCTTTACTCTTTTACTTGTTTCAGTCATATGACTGTGACCATGCTGGAGTACCACCTTTAGTCAATCGAGCAAATCGACCCCAGGACTTATTCTTAGCCTAGTACTTATTCTATCAGTCTCTTTTGCTGAACCGCTAAGTTACAGAGACGTGAACACACTACCATCGGTTGTCAAGCAATGTTGGGGGGGACAAACACAGACACGCAAACATATACACACACATACATATATATACATATATACGACGGGCTTCTTTCAGTTTCCGTCTACCTAATCCACTCACAAGGCTTTGATCGGCCTGAGGCTATAGTAGAAGACACTTACCAAAGGTGCCACACAGTGGGACTGAACCCGGAACCACGTGGTTTGTAAGCAAGCTACTTGCCACACAGCCACTCCTACACCTACCTCATTACTTGAAACCACTTCAATTGACTGCCATCCTTCATTCTTACATCGTCCTATTCATTCACATTTTACATTGATTACTCCACTTTTCTATGTTATAAAATTACATCACCCTCTATCTTTCCACTGAATAAAATCAGACTATAGGAATTTAACTCAATTCCATTATAATTGCTGAAGTATTGCAGATGAAATGTTAATAGCCCTATCCAAATCTCACCCTTCCCTAGATCTTTTAGCACTAGGAGGAGTATACCTTAGTATATCACAAGCTTTGCTACTCCTATTCACACATACAAATGAAGAATACAGTGTCATTCTTGCGTTTCATATGTAAGTGTTATATATAGAGATAAAGAATTTCTGTGTGTAGACATACCCATAATTACCATATGATGATGATTAAGCATGAAATTATTTCTTTCATTTCAGAATTCGTTGTTTCGTGCTGCCCTTGGGGATTTTGAATATGTAAGCATATTTGGGTCTCTACTACAAGGAGCAGATAACCCAACATGTAAGAGTCGTCAAACATTCTTCCTTCCGGACATTCGATCTTTCGCTCTGATTACTCTGGAAATGATTCTGTCAGTATGTGACAAATTAGTCCAAATGCCAAAAAAGAATCGATATCAAAATGTAAAGACACAGAAGTCTAATCCACAAAGTATATCTGATGCAATGTTCAACAAGGCAACTCAGTGGCAACCATTAGTTAAACCCGAGAATAAAACTGTTGTAAAGGGTAAATTGGGTTTTTTTCCTACGGCAAGTGAAGAGAGTTTACATAAGAACTGGAGTGAAATGAATCCAAATTCATTAGATAAAAGTAAAATTCCTCAGACACAGCAAAGAATAAAAACAATTTTTGTAGCTCCGGCTAATAATGCAAACATTGTGCCATCAGAGTTTTCTACAGGATTTTCAAGGCATTCTTCAATTTCACCTGGAAATGAAGATTCCCTTAGCAGCAACATCTCTATGCTTGTAGAAGCTGGGAAGGATAGTGACAGTGAAATCAGTCCAACTGAATTCAATGACTTTATTTCACCATATGAAGATAACAAACAAGATGACTTTATCTCAGAAAATAAGTTCATTGATAGGAAAACATCAATAGATTCTGATCCTTATAATTATCACTGGAGCTTTTTCACAAATAAACATAATTATAGCCCTCACAGCTTCTTTTTCAATGAACAATTCTCTAAAAGCTTTTCTGAAGAAAATAATTTAAACACACCAGAAAGTAGTAAAGATGACACACATATGAGTGGTGAAACAGCAGCTTTTCATGAGAAAATTCAGAGCCACCCAAGGAAAGATGTCAATAACATAGTTGATCAAGATTATATTTCAGAAGAAAATCACTTGAGAAAAGTTCAGAGAAAGAATAAAGCAAGAATGAATTTACAGAAAACACTGACTTCTCGAGGAATGGCTTTTAATAATGTTTCATCTCAAAAACAAATAAAAGATACCTTTAAAAAAAAGAAACAATTTAATGATACACAGTCTCAAAAACCATCTCTAACTCATATTAATTCTTCTAATTCAGTATTGCCAGGGAATAAAACCATTCTTTCTAATCCTAATAACCATTGTAGACCTTTTAATAATAAAGTCAACAATGAGTTCAGGGAAAATACAAATGATTATCAGTTCAGTTGTTCCAGCAGTTATCAAACCAACAACAGCTCTGATTTGGAATCATCTCAGAATTTTTCTTGTGATTACACTACTGATATATCTTGTCTTTCTTCAGCAACTGAAGCTTTAACTCGAAAAATTCTAAGGGAAGAAAAGTCATTATTTCAAAGGAATAATTCAGCTGACGATATACACAGGAAAATCATTGACAGTGGTTTTGAAACGGAATCTAATCCTTCCAACACTTCTAACCAAATAATATGCCATCACAACTCTGAGAAACAGCAATGGCTGGAGAACTGCTTTGACATGAAAACAAAAGAGGCGGAATTCTTACCAAGTTCAGATGATTATTTATATATATCTAACAATAATTTCAGTATGCAAAAGAAATCATGTTTAATGTCCAACCAAGATAGTCCCATCTATAGTCCTTCAAATAAGAGCAGATTTGTTTATCCAACATCGAGAAATGGTAATAGTTGTTCAAGAAGTGATGAAGTATTTGAGACAAGTTCTTATAGAGCCTATGATAACAAAGTTAGTAATTCTGAACTTCCATTAATGAAATCTGAATTACAGAATAGCAACAATGCTTCAAAACGATACAGAGAACTTAAACGTAAAGGTGTACCACTGAAAATATCAATTGTGTCATCAAATACTTCTTCAAATTTTAACCATTTCTCAAACTGTTCACCCAGTATATCAGCATGTTCAGAAGTCACAACACCGGACATGGATTCCAAAAACATATTTTTCCCTCAACAAATGTCACCATACTCAACAAACGAGCATTATGATAGAACATATGATGATTACCAAAGAAAAAATAGTGCCAGTTTATTTAAACAATCACTTGGAGACAGCCCAGTATTTACAACTAAAGTAATTGGCAGCCCTTGCCCACCCACACCAACAACTACTATCCCTAGCTCTCTATTCATGACAACAGAGAGACCAATCCTTGAATCTCGTATCAGTTGTAGTGACGTTCCAGATTTTGGTGGGAACTGGAAAATTGGACCAAAAGGGAACAATGTGCAAAATCAAGACACAATTTCAGTTCCCAGTCGGCAATTGAGTCGACTTAACAGTGGAAGTTTATCTCACTGCTCCTCTTTATCTCACCTCAGTTTGCCAGGGAAAACCATTCAAGGAAAATACAAACTTTTACCTGGAGTAAATGAACATCATCTGGGTTATTGCATTGATCTAGTGGAAAAACAATCCTTCCTCTCTATAGATGATTTATTACCTGCTTCACAAAGTGCCTTTAATCATCTTAAAGACAAGCTCAGTGCAACAGGTGAACTAACAAATGCAGCTAAACAGGTAAGGAACTTTGTAAATCTTATAACTCTTCTAGCATTTATCCTGCTTGTGTAGGGTTCACTTATTCTACTAATATATATAGATGTTGGTTCAATCAATGTATCATTCAGTCTGATCTGTGAGGCCTGTCACCACCAGTCATGCCTTGCAGGACCCGTTTCTCACCATAAGGAGGTCACCACTACGAGGCAGATTCTGAACTCAGAATGCAAAAAGCCATTTCAGGTATCACAAGGAATCTTGTTCAATGCTGTAATAATTCCTCCTTCACTGCCTTTGTGTTTTATTTATTAACCCCCAAACAGATAAAAAGCAAAGTTGATCTCAGTGGAATTAGAACTCAAAGAGCACAGAAATCTGTAACAAATGACCTCATAGTATTTTATCAAATGCTGTATGATCCCTGAAAAATCACTAACTTTGATTTATATAAAAATTAAATTTGCTTTGATTGTGTTATAAACAGTTGAAGTTGACAAAGTAATGTTACTGTAGTGACACACAGAGGCTTAGTGATGAATGGGATGGGTGAGTGGGGGAATCTGTTTTCTTTTTCCTGGGTGGAGGTGTTAAAAGCACAAAATTCTTTCTATCCATCTATTTTCCATCTTCTCTGTCCATTATTCCTGGAAGGGTTATAAGGATAGAGTCCTATAGTACCTCCTCCATAGGGTCCCATTATTCCTGGAAGGGTTATGGGGATAGAGTCCTATAGTACCTCCTCCATAGGGTCTCATTATTCCTGGAAGGGTTATGGGGATAGAGTCCTATAATACCTCCTCCACAGGATCCCATTATTCCTGGAAGGGTTATGAGGATAGAGTCCTATAGTTCCTCCTCCATAGGGTCCTATCAGAATCCACCTTCATTTGATTTTTTGGTTGAATTCTCAAGTATAACCAACTGAGACTATGGATATTATCCATTCATCTCATTCTTGGTCTACCCTAGGTCACCTGCAGGTTGGCTTGTCTTGAAGAATCTGTTCTGCTATTCTTTCCTGTAACTTTTTTTATCACATGTTCATAGCACTGGAGCTCTTTCAGTCATTACTCAATATTCATGACCATAGATGAGGATAAGCATGAAAAGTGAATTGAAGACAACAACTTTGGCTTTTTTACCAACCTCTTCTCTCCTGAGAATCGAATGCTGGATCTGGTGCATTATTATGCTAGCAACTGTAATCCTAGCATCCAATTAAGCCTCTTGCCTTCCATCTCTTATGAATAAATCCCCAAGAAACTTAAAATCTCATCTTGCCTTAGTGGTGTTCCACTAATATGCAGAGGGCACTGAGATGAGTTTCTTGAGAGGATCAATGTCTCAGTCTTTGAAATACTAATTCTCAGCCCTGCCTTACAGCACTCAGCATTGAACCTGTTCAATATATCTTGCAGATCACCATCTAATGACCCAAGTAGCCCCATACCATCTGCAGATATCAGCTGCTTGGTCCTACATTCATTGATTGTGATACCACTTCCATAATGGCTGCACATGCTAATCCAGTTTATAAAAATTATGAAAAGGTGAAGTGACATTACACACACTAGCCAAAGTTCAACGCCCACGTTAAAGGGTTTTGGCATAGCACCATTTACCCAAATTCAGACAAATGGGCATTTATGAAGGAACTTAAAAGCAACCACAAGTTGCCCATTAATCCCAAACTCTTGTAAAACCCTCCACAGCATGTCCTGTGATACCTGGTCATATGAGTTTTTGAGGTCTACAAAGTAAGTGTACACCTCTTTTAATAGTCCCATGATTTCTCAAAGACCTTCCATAGAGTGATTACCTGGTTAGTTGTGCTGCTTCCAGGATGGAAACCACACTGTTCTTCAGCAAGCTTTGGGTTCAACAATTTCCCTACATTTCTTTTCCAGATACCTAGTGTAAATTTTACCAGGAAGACTCAAGGAGAGGATTCTTCTATAACTAGAGCACTCATTCATGTCCCTCTTTTTAAAAATTGGGATTATCATCCTGGATTGCCATTGCTTTGGTATCTTTCCAGAAGTCCAAACCACCTGCCTTACACAAATCAATCAGAGAATATCTTTGATATTTAAAGCTGTTAACATCTCAGGTCAAATTTAATCTTCTCCAATGGCCTTACTGTGTTTGAGCATTTTAATCACTTCTATAACTACAGTGTCTTTGAGGTTAGTCTTCACTCCTTGATGTACTTCGTATCCACCAGAAGATTTTATCATGACCAGATTTAAGAGGTCAGCAAGGTATTCTCTTTACCTCTTAAGAATGCACCTCTCTGCAGAGAGAACTCCATCCTGGTTCTTAATGGTATGTGTGGGATAAGACTTCTTGGGCGTAACTTCGGTATACGTACCGGAAGTACCGGATGCATTTCAGCGAAATGATTTTTTTTATATATATGGGGGGTTAGGGTTGGGGTTTGTGTTAGGGTTAGGGTTAGGGTTAGGGGTGGGAGAAAAGGGTTTCTGTTATCTTCAGAAATGTAAACAAAGCCACTTCCGGTACTTACAATACGTATACTGAAGGATCACCGACTTCTTGTTATGAAATTGGCAGATGGTTTGCCAAAATACTTTATTGGCCAATCTAAAATCAGAACCCAGCTTAAACCCAAAGTCCTTAAAAACTTTTGGCACCTCAGTGTACTGCTTGTGCAAAAGAGATTTGTTTCCAAGCCAAGCTTTGTAAGTTCCCTTCTTTGCTCAGTTGGCATTTTTAACTTCCTGGTTAAATCAGGGGTTTCTTTTGTCACCCGGTGTCACATTGAGTTGCTTTCATCCTCAGCATTTTACAGCCAAAGAATAAACTACCAACAAAGCAATCTCCACTCCATTTTGACATCCTCAGTCAGTTTCTGAATCTGGATGCAACAGTGACTGCACATTTCCTCCTTTACATAATTATGCCTGTTAATTACAAGGTGAGCAAGTTAAATATGTCTTTGTCCCCAAGCACTGAAAACCTTTGCTATGCCACTGAATACGCACATGGTAGTGGCAATGGTAGTGGTGGGGACGATGGTAGTGGTGTTGATATTAATGGTCATAGTAGTACTGTTAATGATGGTCGTGAAACTAAGTGTTGGGAGTAATTCTTGCTGGTAAAAGCAGTAGCAGCAGCAGCAGCAGTAGCAGTAGCAGTAGTAGTAGTAGTAGTAGCAGCAGCAGCAGCAGCGGTGTTGGTTGTGGTGGTGGTGGTGGTGGTAGCAGTGGTGTTGTTGCTGGTGGTGATACGAGAAGGTTGATCATGGATGAATAACACTAATTTCCTCTCTTTTTTTAGCATCATGGATATATGCTGAGTATAATGTATAATAATCAGTTGTATATAGCTCAGTATTTATAACAACAACAACAACAATCATTCTTTCTACTTTAAGCACGAGGCATGAAATTTTGGGGTAGAGGTTAGTTGATCCCATCAACCCCAATGCTCTACAGGTACTTATCTTTATTGACCCTGAAAGGATAAATGATAAAGTTGACCTTGAACTTAGAATGTAAAAGCCATAACTAAAAATTGTATTAATCCTTTCTACTAAAGGCATGACATTTTTGAGAGGGGACCAGTTCATTACATTGACCAACAGTATTTCACTGGTACTTATTGACCCCAGAAGGATGAAAGGCAAAGCCAGCCTCAGCAGAATTTGAACTCAGAACATAAGAACAAACGGAATGCCGTGAAGCTTTTTGCCCAGTGTGCTAACAGTGTGTGTGTGTGTTCCTGATGCATTTGAAAACTGAGTTGCCGGTTTTGATGTATGGGGAGTCAAAAGATTCAGTAATCTTTTGGCTACCAAATAAACTTTATTTTCATTTACATATTTTCTATGTTATCTCAGCAACCATTTATAGTTATTTGAAAGACACTAATAAAGTCTAATCCACAAAGTATATCTGATGTAATGTTCAACAAAGCAACTCAGTAGTGCTAAAAGATCTAGGGAAGGGTGAGATTTGGATAGGGCTATTAACATTTCGTCTGAAATACTTCAGTAATTATAATGGAATTGAGTTAAACTCCTAAAGTCAGTGATTTCATTCAGTGGAAAAGTAGGGGGAGAGGTAATTTTATAGCATAGAAAGGTGGAGTAATCGATGTAAATTCAGTAATGAAATAGGCTTCATTAGAAAGTGAAAGTAGCTTCACACTTTCAATTTGAACAAAAATTACAAAGTATTGCATTACAAGAGTGACAATGTGTGAATAATGAAAGTAATATTTTTCAGAATTAGTCACTTACTACAAGACATCCATTTCTCTATATGTTATGAGAAAATACAGTCACTCACTCTCTCTCTCTCATGCACACATACATACAAAAAAATATTTATGTATGTGTATATGAAAGATAATATGTGTATGTGTGTGTGTGTGTGAGAGAGAGAAAGAGAGAGCGTAATTGAGTGTCACACATACATGCAAAAGAATACATACATGACAACACACACCTTCACTCACTCATTTTCTCTCTCTCCTCTCTCTCCTTCCCCTCTCTCTCTCTCTCCCACATGCACAAGCGCGCACACACACACACATCCATTCCATATACACTCTCTTTCACTTTCTGCTCTCACTTCAAAGCAAATGTCACCTTTCCACTTTCTCCTCTCTTCAAAGCATAAAGAAATAAAAAATTTTTACAGAAATAAACGAACAATCATTTGATTCCATATGATCGACCATATGATCAAGTTGACAACTTTGCTGCTTCAAATGAATGCCATAAAATAACTTCCTTTCACAGATACACACACATACACCCCCACCCACACACAATAGGTAAAACCTCTGTACAAATTATGCTATTTCTTGCTGTGTGTACATATAAAAATTACAGCTCAAATCCAATTGAAATGATCTTTTTCTATTCTGTAATTCATATTTGTGATGAGCATATTTAAAAACCTGTTCTTTGCTATAAACTTAAAAGGAAGTTTTCCCAGAAATCCTGTCCTTTACCTGTTATTTCTAGCATGTCCAAGGTGACATTTGTGCTCCCTATCCTTATCTTTTCCTAAATTTCTTCCGATTCCTGTTTTCGATATAGAAAATCAGTATTTCACCCAAAAATATGTTCTCAATATATTTTCTCCCTTCTGACCCCAATTTCTTCATTTTTTTACTTTTTTCCAAATTTTTTCTTGGTAATCCACAGAGAAAAAACAAAGTATGAATCTTTAAGAATTTTCTTTTTCCTTTTTTCTTAAAGAAACACTAAAATCTCCTTCTCAAACATCCACCCATCACCTCACCACTTTCAAAAAGTTACAAACTCCCAATGTTCCACTTTTAGCTATTTGGAAAGCTAGAAAGTTTCTTCAGAATAAATGTCGTTTACCTGTTGTTTCTAGCATGTCAGGTTTTCTGGTGTGGGAGGTTTTAGCTTTTTGAAAGTGGGTAGGTGATGGGTGGGTGAGGCGAGGGAAGGGGTATTGAGCATTTCTTTAAGAAAAATTAAACTTTTAAGCATAAATATATTTCCTAGATTTGTAATGTTTTTCTACGTGGGTAAAAAAAAAAAATTTGAAAAACTTACAAATTAAGAAATTGCAATGGGGACAGGGGGAAATTAAAATTTTGAAAATGTGATTTCTGAGCAAAATTGTTATATGATGAAATAATACATAATTTGTGATCCTTCCTAAGAACAGAACGCACTTTCATGCAAATCTATGCAAATTGTACCCTCCCTCGCTTCACTTTTAAACAAACAATAACTTCCATTATGCCAGTAATCTACTTCACTATATATCAGCTGTGCCAATTCTACCCATAAGAAAAGAACGAATAATACAATGTGACTGTAAGTCATAACACTTGGGCATAAAACTAACTATTTATCATCTGTAGATTATTTTTAAGTAACCACTAATTTCAATATAAATATGAAGTCTTTAGTATGTTGTTGTTTTCTATATAATTGTAGGCATATTTTAGTTGTCAAATGATAAAGAACAAAGATTTATTCAATTAATTGCTACTTGTAATTAATTATAAAATTGAACATTTATCTTCTGCTGATTTTTCACAACAACCTCTAATTTTAATATAGATATGAACTTTTTAATATAAGCAACCTCAGATAAGCTGGATTTTAAAAGAGATAATATAAATTATAGGCCAATCTAAAATCAGAACCCAGCTTAAACCCAAAGTCCTTCCAACTTTTGGCACCTCAGTGTACTGTTTGTGCAAAAGAGATTTGTTTCCAAGCCAAGCTTTGTAAGTTTCCTTCTTTGCTCAGTTGGCATTTTTAACTTCCTGGTTAAAATCGGGAGTTTCAAACAAGTCATCAGTTTGTCTTGACCAATTATATTCATTAGAAATCAACCACCACTAGCAATATTCCATAATACCCAATGAAGTCATTAAGACACCACAGAGAATTCTATTTTCCTTTAGTCAGATTCAGTAGCAGATACACTGAAGTAATTCATTGATATATTGTTGTCATTTTGCTAGTCTTGTTTGGGGCATGCAAATGCCAAAAATTTTAACAACTTTCACTAAACTGCCAGAAAAAAATTCTCATCATCAGGTGGCAGGATAAAATTTCCAATACTCCTGTGCTCAAAAGAGCTAATATATCAAGTATGTATGATTTCCTAAGCAAATTCCTGGTATGGTGGAGTGAACATGTAATACACATGCTTGACTTCAGACTTTCTAAACAGATCTTCTTTAGTGAACTAGCATCTGGCTCTCAGTCATGTGGCAAACCACAAGAGAGATATAGAGACATGCTCAAGACAATGTTGAAAAAAGCTCAACTTAAAGTAGTCTGTTTTGGAACATTTTGTTCATGATCGCTCACTGTAGAGTAGTACTGTGTACTTTTGGAGGCCAGCACTCAGAATGAGTTATGATCAGATAAGCTAAAGAGACAAGAGCTGCAAGGAAAGCAAAAAAAAAAAAAATCCCACTGGGTCATGACTCTGTTAAAATGTGCCCCTGTTGTAACTGTGGATTTCATGCTGAAATTGGCCCAGTAAGCCACCTCAGAACCCATAAATTGTAAAGCTGATAATCTGGTTATCTTCAGAGGCATGAAGGACAAACCCTAATATTCTTGTTTAGCTCCTGATTGATTAGAATATAATGAAAAACATCCCAGTTATGATGACCATAACTCATCTTTCCCTTTCTTTTTCTTGATATAAACCTACATTATCCTATATCTCTTTTTCTTTCTTTTTTTTACCAAGTTGGTATGATGGGGATATGACTGATATTTTTAGCAGGTTGAGAGACTGCTTAGAGGCTCACTCATTGGCATTGGCATATGGTAAAAATTGATTCCAGTACTACAAGTTAACAATACACTCTCAAGTATAAACCAAAGAGGGAACATCTCTGCAGTCACTCAGCTTGCTAGAAATAACATTCAAAATATTCCTCAACTCACACCCTACCTTCTTTAATAAAGAAGGACACAACAGACAATGCAGTCTCTGGAAAGCAAAAGAAAGGATAATCACAGCTAGAATGCCTTTGACCATAGTTCTGCTTGACCAGAGCTTTAAAAATTGTTAGTTTTATGTTTGGATTAGAAATATGCATCATAAATATATTAATATATTCTACATATGATTGTGTCAGTTTATGAAAATGTTGATATATTCTATATATTCTTTCTGTATTTTTTTTACTGCAGTTGATGGACATAGTGGTATCATGCTGGTATGTTGAATCACCTCCATTGGCAGCTAAACTATGTGAACAGCTGAAGGATCCAGTTATGGAAACAACTGTTTGATAATCACATCTGTTTCATTTTGATAATTTTGTCTATTTAATATAATTCATATTGATATTAATATTGATACTTCCTTTCTGGTACTTGTAAAGAAACTCAAGAAATTTCTGGAGCAAATGTACCATAATAAGACTAAACAGTTAAACAAGGCATCGGCAAGCTTTCCATGGCAGTAAGTTTTATGAGATATTGCTTGTCATAATTAGACTACATCACTTTAAAATAATTAAACAAATATGGCATATAATCCTGACTACTCTGAATATCATACAAAGCAAATCATACAAAATATATTAGAATCAGATCTAAAGATTTGTTTGTTCATTTTGCCTTTGATTGTCCTTGGGAGATACTTGAGGTAGGGTTTTTATGGCTGGATGCTCTTCCTGCCATCAACACTTACCTATTTTTCAAATATTTCTCTGACTCCAGAAGAATTCAAAAGTGGAGGGACAGAGGACAATTTCTTGAAAGGAAATGTCAATCAACATCATTATTTGTCACCAGCTACAAATAATGATGTCACCACTTAAAGCCCAGTAATAAATTGTGATGTCACCTCTCATTAGCATAGTTCACTGGAACTTCTAAATATTCACACTGATGCCCCGTCCAACCCGTGCTAGCGCGGAAAACAGACGTTAAACGATGATGATGATGATGATGATGCCCATATGCACATGTACGCATACACACACACACACACACACACAAACACACACACACACACATGCATACACATGAGCACACACATATATCTATGTATACATATACATATATATATATATGTATAGTTAATCCAAACATGAAAACACAAGTAGAAAATGCAACAATGCGAGGATGTGGAACAAGTATAGTGTTATTGGACGCTCAGGAAAGGAAAGAAAGAAGGAGGATTTAACATTTCGAGCGGAGCTCTTCGTCAGAAACATAGAAAAAGGAAAGGTCCAAGGAAGGGAAGACAGAGGAAGAAAATCACCAACGATACACATATATATATATAAATTTAAATTTAAAATAATAAGGGCGAAAAATTGAATGTTAATTTGATTTATATCAATTTAAAACCAGTGGTGTAGCATATAGAAGAATCTGAAGATTCAGAAAAATCATATTACATACATCCCTCTTATATGTATGTAATATATATATATATATATATATATATATATATATGTGTGTATATATATACTAGCAGTATCGCCCGGCGTTGCTCGGGTTTGTAAGGGAAATAATTATATAAGCATTTTTAGAGATGTAAAGTATAATAGCCATCTCAATATGGCTAACCACAAAGGGGGAGGGGTGTTACTGTAGCTTTTTACGTTCTGAGATTTAATAATAAATTTTAGAGAGTTACTTCCCTTATATATGTCAAAAATGGATTAAAAATGGGAAAAATTGATGGTAAATTTTTTTTTAAATCGTAGACTCATCGTAGATGCGCGCTAATACCCAGACGGTCTCGATATGAATCACGACTATAAGATACCCGGTTTTGGTTAAACTGCACCGCAAAATGTGGGAGTAGTTAGGAATCTAAATCGTAGGAGAGAGACACACAACCTCACTTTTATATATAAAGATTTCCTCTATTTACATAATATTGAGGTCTCTTTCTTTCTTTTGTTATCTTACTGTTTTTACCAATATACATATATATATATAATATATATATATATATATAAATATATATATAGTTACAGAGATGTACTTGCATAGCAAGTGACTTGATCTGAGATCGTGTGCTGGAACGAAAACAGTTGCAGCGTTGAAGGTGTTTATAAGCCATTTAAGAAACACACAAAAACCGTTAGATTCACTTCAACATTTTAATTTAATTTGTCAAAATATTTTCGTCGCTTTGAGACTGCGACCTGTTAGCACGATATTTTTGTCAGTGAACAGGTCGCGGTCTCAAAGCGACGAAAATATTTTGGCAAATTAATTTAAATGTTGAAGTGAATGTAACGGTTTTTGTGTGTTTCTTAAATGGCTTAGAAACACCTTCCAGGCTGCAATATATATATACACACATATATATATATGTATGTATGTATGTATGTGTGTATATGTGTATGCATGTATGTGTGTGTGTGTGCGTGTCTGTGCTTGTGATTGTCCTCCACCACTGCTTGACAACGAATGTTGGTTTGTTTACATCCCTGTCACCTAGTGGTTTGACAAAGGAAACAGATAGAATAAGTACAATGCTTACAAAAATAAAACTGGAGTTGATTCATTAAACTACAATTCTTCAAGGCATTGCCCCAGCATGGCCACAGACCAATGGCTGGAAAAAGCAGAAGAATAAAAGAATACATTCTCTGCTTTGGTCTTATGTTCAAGGCATGAGAAAGCTTGAGTTTACATGAGAAGGCCTAACAGACCTGGTAGAAACAGCAGCCAAATCTCCCTCAAATCACACCTTACTGTCTTATGTATGTATATATATATGAGCCAATGAGGAGGACCTCTACATGGTAGCTAGACCTGGTAGAAATAGCAGCCAAATTTCCCCCAAATCACACCTTACTGTCTTATCTATGTATATATGTATGTATGAGCCTATGAGGGAGACCCCTACATGGCAGCTAGACCTGGTAGAAATAGCAGCCAAATTTCCCCCAAATCACACCTTACTGTCTTATCTATGTATATATGTATGTATGAGCCTATAAGGGAGACCCCTACATGGCAGCTAGACCTGGTAGAAATAGCAGCCAAATTTCCCCCAAATCACACCTTACTGTCTTATCTATGTATATATGTATGTATGAGCCTATGAGGGAGACCCCTACATGGCAGCTAGACATGGTAGAAATAGCAGCCAAATCTCCCTCAAATCACACCTTACTGTCTTATCTTTCTGCTACTTGGATATAGGTGTTATATTCATCGTAAAAAACTTTCCTGTCACACACTCACGCACACGCACACACACACACACACACACACACGCGCACACCCACACATACCCACTCACACACACGCACGTTAGCTTACAATTTTATTTATATATTTGCGTGTCTATGTGTTGAAAGAGGAAGTGGGAGGCAGAGTGAAAGAATCACTCACTACAGTAAGTCAATTACTTTCATTTTATTCGTTGCCCACTGTGTGTGTGCGTTTGCGTGTGCTGTAAACCAGACTAAGAAAAGCATTTGACACACACACCAGAATGTGAGTTTTCTGTAAATTTTGCTTAATTGGAGTTTAAATTTTAAAAACTGGACCTGGCATGACGCGATGCATTGTACTCTTAAAAATGCAAGGTAAATTGTAATTGAAGAAATCCTATATTGTAGATTTGTATAACTCCCAAAGGGAGGCAGATAAAATCTGCCTTTTATAATAAGAGATGTATATATGTATATATAAGTAAATAAATGGAGTTGAATGGATATGTTATTCAAATTCTTTTACTTTCGAGATATGTTTCGAAGACAACATTGGTTTTACTCCAAAGGAATAAACGGTGTGTATATATGTATGTATATGTATGTATATGTATGAGTGTGTGTGTGTGTGTGTGTGTGTATTAGTGACAGAGCCAGTATTAATACCGAAGGATAATATTTAACCCCACTTAAATGTAGCTGTTCTGTTAGATAACATGAGAGAACCTCTCATATTGGCTTTTGGTGCAAAATGCACTCTTGTTGATATTGCTAGAGGGGAGATAAATCCCTCAGAGAAGGGAAGACAGAGGAAAAAAATCGCCAATGGTACACACGAGGTCACATTTTGAAAAACATATATATATATATATAATATATGTATGTACTTATACTTATTCCACAAAGTTTACATATGTAATGTAAAAACTGGAAAACATACAATATATAAGTGTATAATTTTCTCCACTATACAAAGACAATAAATATAAAACATTATTAAGAACAAATAACCTATTCTTTGGTACAAACACACTCGTGATATTTGTTCTGCCTGAGTTGCACAGACATTCCCTTATAAATCTTGCATTCATATACTGTGTGAGCTAACAATGCTGTTACTCACAAAATGTAATATAACTGAGTAAAATGTCAAAAGTTTGATATTAAGTTCAATATAATAAAAAATAAAAGAGAAATTTGCCTAATTCTGATGTCTTTATGCATTTTGTTTAATCTGTGTCTTTTACCATTTACCTGTTTCAGTCATTAGAGAGCAGCCACACTAGAACACAGCCTTAAAAAGTTTTAATCAGAGAAATCAACCTTAGTAGTTGCTTGTATTTCTTTTCTAAATTTGGTACTTATTCCATCAATCTGTTTTAGCCAAACCACAAAGCTACTAGGACATAAACAAACCGATACCAGCTGTCAAGACATGGGTAAGAGGACAAACTCAAACACACACAGACACAAACACACGCACGCACACAAACATACACACACAGATAGTTAGATAGATAGATAGATAAGGTGGCGAGCTGGCAGAAACGTTAGCACACCGGGTGAAATGTGTGGCCGTATTTCGTCTGCCATTACGTTCTGAGTTCAAATTCCGCCGAGGTCGACTTTGCCTTTCGTCCTTTCAGGGTCGATAAATTAAGTACCAGTTACGCACTGGGGTCGATGTAATCAACTTAATCTGTTTGTCTGTCCTTGTTTGTCCCCTCTGTGTTTAGCTTCTTGTGGGTAGTAAAGAAATGAGATAGATAGATAGATAGATAGATAATAGATGATGGCTTCGTTTAGTTTCTCTCTTCCAAATACACTCACAAGGCTTTGGTGGGCCTAGGGCTATAATAGAAGACACTTACCTAAGATGTCATGTAGTAGGACTGAACCTGTAACCTTGTAGTTGGAAAACAAACTTCTTATCACCGGCCACATCTTTGTCTGTTCATAAAAATAATCTAATACTCATTCTTAGAATTTTGCTGATTATTTCTTCTTTTAATTATATTTAATGATTTTACTTTCAAGAGAAATTATGCAGTTCTATTTTGAATCAAAAGTCAGTTTATTCCTTCTATGATATTTTTTCACTGGTTCCAGTCATTGGACTGCAGTCACAAGGTGTTATGTATGCCAGCTTCTTGTATATATTGAATTTTTCCATGGCACCCAGCCCTAGCTAGAGCAGCATTATAATAAGTTGCATGTGATTCGAAAATTTTATTATTGGCAGATAATCTAGAGATTCTTGTAGAAATATTCTTAATTAGTCCCCATATAATCAAGGGTGGATGGTTGGATGCAGAGAAAGATCAAAATGTCCTTTGATGAATCTTTGTATGAGTACAAATCTTGTATATAAATGTACCATTCACACAAGGTGAGGGCCGTGTGTTTACATTGGGTAGACAGGTGATTCATTTAAGAATCGTTATTGCAACCATGTTGCCAGCTTTAAGACAATCAATAAGAGACATTCAACATCTTTGGCAGATTTTGTATGGCGGCTGAAGAAGGATAAAATGAAATACAGAATGAATTGGTCCATAGTAAGATATGCGAAAACATACAATATAATTTCCAGGAGATGCCGTCTCTGCTCTGAGGAATCCCTTTCTATTCTGTGGACTAACGATAAGATCATTAACAGAATTTCTGAATGACTCTCCAGATGCCTACAAGCATATAAATGTACTTTCGCACAATGCAGTGAGAATGAATTTTTATTTGTTTTTATGTTCAGTTATAATCCTTTCTACTATAGGCACAAGGCTTGAAATCTTGAGGGTGGGGTTAAGTCAATTTTTTTGACCCCAGTACTCAAATGATACTTAATTTATAGACCCTGAAAAGGTGAAAGGCAAAGTCAACCTCAGCAGAATTTGAACTCAGAATGTAAAAGATGGACTAAATGCCACTTAGCATTTTGCCTGGCATGCTAACGATTCTGCCAGCTCACCTCCTTTTGTTCAGTTATGATAAAAATACAATTTTACATTAATCTGATGAGTTACTCTCAAGTCCGACAATGGTTTAACTGGCCAAAACTTCGAAGTCACTGCCAACAACATTCTTGTATAATAACAATACATACATATATACATACATACATAACACCTACCTACACTACCTACATACCTTCATACAACACACACACATGTATACTCTTTAACTCTTTTATTTGTTTCAGTCATTTGACTGTGGCCATGCTGGAGCACCGCCTTTAATCAAGCAAATCAACCCCAGGACTTATTTTTTGGAAGCCTAGTATTTATTCTATCGGTCTCTTTTGCTGAACCACTAAGTTACGGGGATGTAAACACACCAGCATTGGTTGTCAAGCGATGTTGCAGGGACAAACACAGACACACAAACATATACACACACACACACACACACACATATATATATACATATATATGATGGGCTTCTTTCAGCTTCCGTCTATCAAATCCACTCACAAGGCTTTGGTCGACCTGAAGCTATAGTAGAAGACACTTGCTCAAGGTGCCATGCAGTGGGACTGAACTCGGAACCATGTGGTTCGTAAGTAAGCTACTTACCACACACCCACTCCTACACCCACTTTATATGCCTACTTTATAAGTACTAGGCTTACAAAGAATAAGTCCTAGGGTCGATTTGCTT
This sequence comes from Octopus sinensis, assembly GCF_006345805.1. NCBI lineage: Eukaryota > Metazoa > Mollusca > Cephalopoda > Octopoda > Octopodidae > Octopus > Octopus sinensis. Next base: position 34,762,528 of record NC_043008.1, read on the forward strand.
GACTAAAGTATAAGTTTCTTCATAGTTTACATCTTCTAAATTTGACTGACAAGGGAATAGTAAACTCAAGGTTGAAGACAGTTGCACAAGGCACTGCACAGTTGCACCTTGAACCAATGCACATTAGTGTAAAGTGAACTTCTAAATCGAACAGCGACGCACATGCTGATTAGTGCAAGATTTTAGCAGAAAAGCATTAAAAATATTGATGGAGTTACTGTTTTAATGATATCATATATTTTGATAATTGGGCAAGGTAATGTTGATATATTTCATACAGAGAGCATTAAATAAGCAAACTAGAAATGATTGAGAGAAAAAAAAAAAAGAAAGGAATTATAAACCTTTTAATACCATTTCACCTGAATCTGCTTGTATTTCTTATTATACAAAATTTGCTATCTTAAACATTCATATTTAAACTGAAACATCTCATCACAATTTTATGTAAGAATCTTTTATTAAGTTATGTTGCAAACAATAGTTCAATATACCAAAATAGAAAAAGCTAGTTATTTTGATAAAGCTCTTCAAATTTTTCATTATTTTCAAAACTAATTGAACCAACAGGAAGTTGTCATCATCATCATCATCAGCAGCAGCAGCAGCAGCATCATTACCACTTTAACATCCACTTCTTTTGCTCAAATTTAGGTTAAATCAGTGTTTCTTAAAGGGGAGGCCTATGGGATGGTCGGACAAGTTGTTTTGAGAAAATTTGGTTTAAATGTTTGATAAATGAGCACCGTCCATTGGACAGGGGGATGGGCGTTTTGCTCGTATGTATATGTGTATATATATATATATATATATATATATACACACATATATATGTATATACATACATATATATATATGTATATATACATATATATGTATACACATATATACATATATATGCATATGTATATACATATATATACATATATATATATATATGTACATACATATATATGTATATAAATGTATATATATATGTATATATATATATATATATATACATGCATATATAATATATATATATATGTATATATATGCATATATATGAATATATATGTATATATATGTGTGTGAGTGTGTGTGTATACACATATACACACACATTTGTTTCAGTCATTTGACTGCAGCCATGCTGGAACACTGCCTTTTGTTGAAAAATTAACCCCAGGATTATTCTTTGTAAGCCTATTACTTATTTTATCAGTTGTTTTTGCCAAACCACTAAGTTATGAGAATATAAACACAAACATCGGTTGTCAAGTGATGGTGGGGAACAAACAAATACATAGATATATATATACAACAGGCTTCTTTCAGTTTTCATCTACCAGATCCACTTATATGGCTTTGGTCAGACCGAGACTATAGTAGAAGATACTGGCTCAAGGTGCCATGCAGTGGGACTGAACCCGGAACCATGTGGTTGTGAAGCAAGCCTCTTACCACACAGCCACTTCTATATATATATAGATAGATAGATACATACATACATACATCATCATCTTTATCATCGTCATCGTTTAACATCCACTTTCCATGCTAGCATAGGTTGAATGATTTGACTGAGGTCTGGCGAACCAGATGGCTGCACCAGACTCCAATCTGATGTAGCAGAGTTTCTACAGCTGGACGCCCTTCCTAACGCCAACCACTCCGAGCGTGTAGTGGGTGCTTTTACGTGCCACTGGCATGAGGGCCAGTCAGGCAGCAACGGCCATGCTCAAATGGTCCTTTTTATGTGCTACCTGCATAGGAGCCAGTCCAGCAGCACTGGCAATGATCTTGCTCAAATGTTTTTTCACGTGCCACCAGCATAAGTGCTAGTGGGTGATGCAGGTAACGATCATGTTCAAATGGTGTTTTTAACGTGCCATTGGCACTGAGGCCAGCTTGTTGTTCTGGCCCCAATCTCACTCGTATGGTTCTCTTAGCGCTCCACTAGCACGGATGCCAACATACATACATACATATATAGATGCATAGATGCAACAGGTTTCATTCAGGGACCCTCTACCAGATTACTTACAAGGTTTGGGCAGCCTGGTGCTCTAGTAGAAGACACTTATTCAAGCTGCCGTGCAGTGGGACTGAACCTGAATCCACATGATCAGGAAGCAAGCTTCTTCATTGCAAGGTCACACCTGAAAATACCTCATAATATAGTCATGAAAAGGTCAATAAATTAAAATTGTAGAATTGGTAAAACTACAGGCAAATTACCTTGTAAAATTAGACCATTTTCTGTGTTTAAATTTCACTATGTTTCTTTTCATACTTCAAAGGGTTGATAAAATGAGTACCAACCATGTCCTTAAGTCAGTATAATCAACTGTTCTCTCCTTTCTCCCTAAAAGAAATGTCTTAACTTCATAAAATGAAATAGTGCAATACATGACTGTCAAAAAACTTTAAGAAGCTTATAAACGTGTAGAAAAAGATAAAATTATATGTGTATGCTCTGTATACTTTCTTAAGGCTTTGATGTAAAATCCAAATTTTCAAGTCTGCCTCCATTTAACTTAATCCAGGACAGATTGTCTCCCCTACAACCGGTGATCGCCAAGAGTACACCACATGTTAGAAATTAGTATTTTCAATTTTCAGGTAAATAGAGGAAACAACATTTAAACAAACTTAACGTTAGTTCAAATATGTTTGTGATGTATTTTAACTTCTAGAGACAAAAATCACAGCATTTTATCAAGAAAGGAAAAAAATCCTTGCTTTTGGTGATATGTGTGAAAATAATAATAATAATAATTCTTTCTACTATAGGCACAAGGCCTGAAATTTAGGGGAGAGGTAAGTCGATTATATCGACCCCAGTACTCAACTGATACTCAATTTATCAAGTCCAAAAGTGTGAAAGGCAAAGTTGATCTTGGTGGAATTTGAACATAGTGACAGACAAAATGCCATGAAGCATTTTGCCCGGTGTACTAACATCTCTGCCAGCTCACCAACTTCACAATAATAATAATAATAATAATAATAATATGCTTCACAGAAAGGGTACAAGAGAAGACACAGCATGCCATCAAAGTGACACTGGGGTAAAATATACGAAGTCCAGTATATCTATCATGACTACCTGTCTGATAAGGGTGCACCAGGCACATGCATCCCAACCATATGTGCATGACATGGTGATCTCATATCAAGATTAACACCTTGCAGGTGGGGGCCCAGTTAGAATTTTCTTCAGGTTGAGTAGCCCATCCCACTCAAAAAGTCCCTGATTAAAAGTTGTTTAAAGATGCTGAATGAAACACCCATGTTTCCAGAGGTGAATTATCCAAGCTCCAAAGAATTCCTCTCAACACATGTCTATGATGCTCTCCCACTATTTCTGCTTGTGATCAGTCAGAGATGCACATATAATCAGCCTCTAAGGGACATGCTCAACTGGTTAAGGTCAAACAACTGACAAGCAAATCTGTAGTATAGAGCAGAATATTTGCTGTAGCCCATCTTTTATACCAAAACAAAACAACATACATGATAACACTTCCAATCAGTTAAGATGAGAAGTTATGAAAGCCACTACCTGGTACTGCATCAGGGCATTAATAATAATAATATGCTTGTACAGAAAGGGTATATGAGAAGACACAGCAGCATTGCCAGATTGGTTCGCTGGAGGCTCTGTCTTAAGTATGATGTAAGGGGAAGTAAGAAATGGTATGGGCACCAACTGGAAAGAGTTGTTGAAAATGAACAATATAAGATGTACTGGAACATGACCATCCGGTGCATAGGTAGAAGACTTGACATTGTTGTCATAGGACAGAAGAAGAACAAAGCAATTACTGTGGATATTGTTTCACCAGGGAACCACAGGGTGAATGAGAAGGAAAGTGAGAAAGTTGAGAAATATCAGGAGAGGGAAATCAGGAAACTATGGAGATCTGGCACTTAAAAGTCGTACTGGTAGTGGTTGGTGCACTATGAATAGTTAGTAAAAGATTTGATGCATGGGTTGAGAAGTTAGGAATTACCATCAGGATGGGACTTTTGCACAAGGCCAGCAATTTCAAGGAAGGGGTAAGTTGATTACATTGACCCCAACCAATGCTCAACTGGTACTTATTTCATCAACCTTAAAGGATCAAAGGAAAAGTCAACTTTGGTGGAACTTGAACTTAGAATGTAAAGACAGATGAAATCAGATCTTTGTCAGAAATGGGGTTTTGAAGTTAAAATTACATGGTATAACCATCAAGTAGGAAGAGCACATGCAAGATTTTGTGGAATTTTCTAGTTCAAGCAGATCAATAATAGACAAGGAAGAGCAAATTTGTTTACTGGTTGACCTATCATGTCTATTTGATTCCAGGATTGTGAAACATTTAAAAAATACAACCCCTTAAAATTTGAGATTGTAGGGATTTGGAACATGAAATTTGTAAAGGTTATGTCTGTAATAATTGGTGCATTATGGATAGTGAGTGATGACAAAGACAAATGAATATAAAAGATTTAGTGGCAATAGTTTACATATGATGCAAATGGATGTCATCTTTTAAGCCACTTAGAATTGCTTGCTATAGTCCAGTGTCTAGAACTGATAATCTTTTTGTTGGGGTGTTTGGATGAGTAATCAATGTTAATCTCAATGTAATGATGAATGGAGTTTACTACATGTTGGATATTTTCTATATCATAAAGTTACATTGAGATTAACATTGATTACTCATCCAAACACCCCAACAAAAAGATTATCAGTTCTAGACACTGGACTATAGCTAGAAATTGTAAGTGGCTTAAAAGATGACATCCATTTGCATCATATGTAAACTATTGCCACTAAATCTTTTATATTCATTTGTCTTTGTCATCACTCACTATCCATAATGCACCGATTATTACAGACATAACCATCCTTCATGCCATCCTTATCAAGAGTTGGGTCTAGACAAAGCAGCAATCATCACAATGGAAGAGCTTGTCATCTCTATGACTGAAGAAGGCACAACACAGCCACTGCTCAACCGAGAGCATGCTCATCATTTTTTCCAACATCAGTGGTATTGTGTATTGAGAATTCCTTCCCCAGGGTCAGACCATCAGCAAAGAGTGCTACATTTTGAAGCATTTGAGGGAAGACATTTGGTGAAAGCAACAAGATCTGTTGAACATAAAGAATTGGATTCTTCATAAGGACAATGTATTCAATCACTGAGCTCTCCTCACTTCTGAGTTTCTTGCCAAAAGCAACATGGTACTGCTTCTGCACCTGCCCCTATTTGCCAGTTTTAATTCCTGTGGACTTCTATCTCTTCCTCAAGATGAAAAGGCAGCTCATAGGTCACTGCTTTAACACAGTTGTCAAGATCCAGAGTGAATTGCAGAAGGTCCTCAACTCGCTTTTGGAAAATGACTTTCAAAGTGGATTCAAAAGATGGCAGCAATGCTGCACAAGGTGACAATTTTGAAGGAGATGATGTTAAAACCTAGGTAAATAACTAGTCCTAGAACTGTTTGATACCACCTCATGTGTACGTGTGTGTGTACGCACACGCGTGCGAGTGTTTGTGTGTGTGTAAATCAAAGTATGCAGTGTTGTAGATACATTTCAGTCAATCTTATGAATGTTTTACACTGGACATTAGATAACTAGATATTAGATAACCGTACAGTTAAGTAATACCACATGCTCTTCAGAGTTGCTATCTCTGAAGAGCACATGGTATTACTAAACTGTGTTGTTAATAATGGTTATCTAATACCTTGTGCAGGATCAGTTAGTATGATTGACAAATATACAAGTGTATATTCTTCCCCCCCCCCCCACACACACACACATACACATGTGAATATACTCCTATACATTGGATATTCCTTAAGATTTTGATACTATGAAAATAATTTAACTGAAGGATTATTCTTTTCTTCTAGTCACACGTTAATATTGCTAGGAAACCAATAATAATACAAATTAATTTTTATTGTAATTGTAACCTATATTTCCTCATTAGACAAAAGCAAATGACTTTATGACCACAGAAGAGCGAAAGTCTATGAGTGTTCATATTTGATCATGTAATAGTTTCGTCATGACTCAAAATATATCTAACATGTACAGACCCGCTCTTTTAATGGCAACAGATCTAATTACAGTGCTCTCCCCTTTCTTTACTATTTTACTGCCCTCTTATTAAAAGGAGTTGCATTTAACAAAGCACTCTTTTTTATTTCTTTCCTGTCGCTTCCGTTCATCTGTAGAAGACTTAAACAACGTTTTCATTGTAGATTTTTTTTTTATTTACGCTCAATTCTCTGACTATGAGTTGTTATTCTGTCACGAGTGGCTCAAAGTCACTTGTCGATCCTTCATGGGAATATATCGATCCAACACCTGATATCTTCGCAATGTTTCAGGAATTCGATAGAACCTTCTTTGGAGGAACATTGTCTCGCGTAGAACTGAAGTGGAGCAAACGAATGACATCGTAAGTTGCCGTCTTGTTATTGTTCGTCAACCCTGCTTCCTCCCCTCCATCACTCTGCACTGACGTTCTTATGATCGTCCCATATTTCTGGATATTCAAGACTACACTGTCTGATTTTTTTATTAATTTATTTATTAAAGTTGTAGGATGTGGTTTGAGGAAAATTTAGTCGCTATTTTTCTTGAGTATTATAAATATAAAGTAAACACTCTTCACAAGGGAAGCCCTGAAAACGAAGTCCCATAGCAGTTCAAATTCGCGCATAATTATCTCTCTCGATGACATGTTAATCTAGAGCTGTGGTGGAGGCGCAATGGCCCAGTGGTTAGGGCAGTGGACTCGCGGTCGTAGGATCGCGCTTTCGATTCCCAGATCGGACGTTGTGAATATTTATTGAGCGAAAACACCTAAAGTTCCAGCAGGAGGTGGTGACGAATCTTGCTGTACTCTTTCACCACAACTTTCTCTCTCACTCTTTCTGTTTCTGTTGTACCTGTATTTCAAAGGGCCAGCCTTATCACACAGTGTCACGCTGAATCTCCCCGTGAATTACATTAAAGGTACACGTGTCTGTGAAGTGCTCAGCCACTTGCATGTTAATTTCACGAGCAGGCTGTTCCGTTGATCGGATCAACTGGAACCCTCGTTGTAACCGACAGAATGTCAAGATCTACAGCTGTTATGCTTTAATTCTGTTTATATTTGTGATAGTTTCATTGGCTACGATAATGCATAATTCGGTTAACAGGGTTTACAGTTGCAATTCGATAATGCATGATAATATATAATTCATGATGATCTTAAATAAAGCGTCGTTAAATAGAATGAAACTGACATAAACAAGGAATGTACAGAAATAATTTTGCTATTCCGAATGACGAAAACGAATAAGTAAATGCTTACGAAAACAAAACAAAAAAAACAGTCTGCTGGGTGTTAACAACTGTGTAGAAAAACGAATATGAAAAAAGAAATCGCGCAAACGATCCAGGAGGTGTGGAGAGGACTTTCGGAAAATTCATAAGATCCGATTTTTCCCTCATAACATTCAGGAAAATGGATATATATTGAAAAAAAAAAAAAACACACACCCTCCCCTCTCAAAATCAAGCAGGCTATCCACAAGCTAGAAATAACAGCCAAATCTCACAAAACTGCGGTTTTTTTTTTTCATATTCGTTTTCTACACAGTTGTTGACATCCAGCAGGGTGGGTTTTTTTGGGGTTTTATTAACGGGTGATCTTTATATTGACCTAATTTTTTTTTACCTTAGATCAGTTTCACTTTGTGGAACCCACTTATTTAATGTGTCTTTGGTAAACTTGTTGAATATGCTATATAACGGTAATTAGGTTAATTTATTTTAACTCTCTGAGCGAGGGATATACAGTAACAATACCTAATCTTATTTAGCCCCAGGAAAACATATTTTCCTGTGTGTCGGTAGCCAACTGGATAAGATATTTTCCTGGGGCTAAAATAACTAACATTTCCCTTGTATAGGACTGCCACATTATGCTGGCAAATAAATTTTACTAAGTTAATTTAATTAGTCTCAGTAATCACTGTTTACATTGCGCGTGTGGGATTTTTTAATGTCTACAAAACTTCCAAAATGTGTTTTTTTTTTTAAACACCCACAAGATTATCCACTATCTTTCCAACAACAGCCTTGGGCACCTTTTTGAATTCCATATGTCAAACACTCGTGGACATGCCCACAAAATAAAAAAAAAAAAAACAACAACACAGCACACATGACTTCCAGGAACATTTTTTTCACACTCAGAATTGTTGAAGCATGGAATATCGCCCTACTTTCATCAGTTGTTAGTTGTCGAGACAATACATCCTTTGAAACTTCCACGCTTCCTGAAATCCGCCAACAGTACACCTGATGGTCTCCCCACCGCCTTCTTAGTTGTAGTGCACCTGAGCACTGTATACAACAGTTTCATTCATTTCTAGATTAGGACTAAATTATTCTGTTCAGCAGAACTTTTTTTTTTAAGTGTGTGTGTGGGGGGGATCAGTTCCTAATAAAATGACATCCGTCCCCAAGTAAATTATTTCGGAAAGCAAACAAAAATATGTTTATTTGTTTGTTTGAAAGTTTTCGGAAAAGAAATTTATGAATGAAGCTGTTTGCCCTGACAACAGTTAATCGTATGTTACAAGGTCTCATGATATATAAAAGTGAAGATAAATTTTGAAAAGATGCAGCTTCCTAGATATCATTTCAGTTCATCACACCACCAAAATTCGAAAATCTATACCCGAAGTATTTATTTATTCGTTTCGATAATTACAGGATAGCCATGTTAATTTTGTCCGTCCTCCATTATTATTGGTGGTATTGTAATTAACATTCACCTACGCTGTTTTCAATGTCTTAACGATGCTGGTTTTAATTTTATGTATAACTTTCATGCGTATTTCATCTATATTTTTACGATGATTTAATTGTGTCTGTGATGTAAGATCCGGAATTCTAGGAAGCTGGTATTTATACAGCATCAGCGAAAGTTTATTCATAAAAATTGCAGTGTTTTCATTGGCAGGCATTATAAATATATATATATTTTTTTTTTTTCTCTTCGAACTTTGACGACTGTCAGTCACATCACCCATTTATTTTTTTAATATATTCGGTTTCTTGTGTCTTCAACTGCGGAAATCAAGGTTCTGTAAAGAACTTGCACTTCAAAATTTTAAACCACCCCTAAATTATTATTATCATTATTTGATGGGGGTAACTCTTCGAAACTTTAATTAAACGTTTTAAATACAAAGATTGCAATTTTGAAATAAATAAATTATAAAATATTATAAAATTGTTCAAGGTTGAATTTGCTAAATATTCCGCTCCACGAACTTTTGGAATAACCAATCCACTCGACATGTCACAGAGTTGACTACGAGCAAGGGAGGTTTGAATGAGGTCGCTCGACCTACTTAGAGAAGAGCCAAATTTCCCTTCAAACCACAAAATTGTTTTATAAAATGAAGAACACATTGAACAATAGTCAAAGATAAACAGAAATATTGTCCCCACCACCACCCCAAAAAAAAAAACATTATAAAAAATACAGTAATGATTTAAGACCAAAACATAATTTAGGCAGTGCACCTGTGAATTTCTTAAATTAAATATTACTAGGCTTGGCTGTGAGAGAAGCGTAAGAATATTAGTACATTTGCACTTTCCTTCTATGCTTTTGCTGTGTGAAATAATAAAGAGGGAGAGTCTCCTGATGGACTGGTTTATGACCTGGTGTCTTTATGAACTTTTATGGGCTTGCATTTGCTCCCTACACAGACTATAACCACCACCCCCAGTAGCAGTTCCTTTAATGGCTCTCACCATAGTCTTATATAAGCCATTCACATCCAAGATACAATATATAGATATAGATATAAGGGTAGGTAGGTAGCCTTTTCAGTACCAGTGGCAAACTCAAATTGCTTAAGAAACTCTATAACCCTTCTGTGATCACACCAAACAACTTTAATTCAAATATTATAAAGCATTAATGACCAGATAGTTTTACAATACTTTAACCCTTTTGATACCAACCCACCTGAGACTGCCCCAAGTTCTATGACATAAACTGACTGTTTTAAAGTGGTCTAAGTTATAATCTTCATTCTAAATTTTGGGCTACATTATTCCAGACCCCAACTTAATAATTATAAAGTTATTTTGCTAAATCCTTCCTTATTTTTAAAATGAATTGAAACAAAGGCAGCATATGTTAACAGAAATATAGTCACAAAAGAGTTTAATACTGGAACACCAAAGGTTCCATTGAGTATAATGGGATCTTTTTGGATTGAACGGCAGTTTTTTCTAGCGGTGTCATATGAAATTGTCACCCATAATTATGACCCTCGTATTGATCTATTGCATTTCAATCTGTTTTAGGGTTAGGGTTAGGGTATATTTTTTCTTCAGAAATGTAAATAAACCCAATCTGTTGCTTAAACGAGGGACATTTTCATACGGGACAGAATATTTTCACCTCAATAGACGTCATTGATTGGTTGAAATTGCAGAACTCTATGAAAAAAAACCAACAAATATCTTACAAACCATAGAATTTTCTCAATAAAGCCGAGCGAAAAATGTTTTATAAACACATTCTACCAGTATATGAAGTTTAAAAGTGTTTAGATATGTGGAAATTATTTTTAAAAAACTGCTGTTCAAGCCGAAAAGATCCATATAATGTTGAAATTTAATGAGAAATTTCAGTGTTTCAAGCTATAATTATCTACGATAACTTAAACAGTATGTAAAATGAAATTTGTTATGGTATTATTTTCCAGGTATAGGGTACTCCATACTAAAATATCCTATGTGTCCAGAAACTGAAGGATAATTATTTGGCTACAAAGAAATATCTTGTCTAAAGTATTAATGTCAGCAGAATCGTTAGCACGCCGGGCGAAATGCCTACCGGTATTTCGTCTAGAGTTACGTTCTGAGTTCAAATTCCGCCGAGGTCGATTAAATAAGTACCAGTTACGCACTGGGGTTGATGTAATCAACTTAACCCCTTTGTCTGTCCTTGTTTGTCCCCTCTATGTTTAGCCCCTGTGGGCAATAAAGAAATAAATATATACATTTTTGTCTGTGGACACAGCACTGACAAGATATATGAATTCATCATCATCACCCTATGTCCATTTTCAATGGGTTGGTGAGCCATAGGGCTGCATCATGCTCCATGTCAGCTTTGACATGGTTTCTACAACTACATGCCTTTCCTAATGCCAACCACTTAACAGTGTGTACTGTGTGCTTTTTTTCATGCCACCAGCACTAGTTGGGTTACCAAGAAACTTGCAAGGCAGAAAAGAGAATGGGGGAAAGGGAAAGGCCTTTGACTAAATGGGTGAAGTATTTCCGTAGGTGGTGAGGAGATTTTATGCCAAGGACAGCTAGAGGTGTTGTGCTATGGAGAAGTTACATGGCTGCCCAACATTTATATACGGATGGTTGGGAGTATCTAGGGGGAAAAAATAAGATTTTAGCTATGGGTTGCCAGAGCAAAATCCTCTAGAAGCATGAAATGAAATAGGCAGTGGATAGTAACAGCTGGTTATGGTCAGATATTGAGGTAGAGGCAGGTGTAGATTGTGATGAACAGGTGTGGAGGTGTCGCTTGAGGGGAAATATCAGTATGAGGTGAAATTCTTTTGTGCACATAAAGTAGGTGAATTTAACCATTTAGCACTCATTTTACTCTGTTAATTTTGATGCTTATTTATTCACATAGTTTTGAATTTATCATGCATTATCTTATAAACTCAAGATTTCTATAATTTGATTGTTTATTTTTAGAATGATATAGTAGAGTAAATGTGAGAAGCTCTGTGTAGCCAATTTCATTATAAAATAGGTAGACTATTATGGCCGGATTCTGAGACCCCCTTCAGTCACGATACAGACCATGGGATTGCACCTAGAAAGTTACCCTCCCAGGCACAAGTCTGGGCAAGGTTGTTTCTGGAAGACCAACAGTCGCCCATGCATACCGGCCTCCCTTCTCCACGCCACCAGTGTTATCCAACAGAAAGGCAAAGAGGATGATACAGCTCGGCACCAGTGATGTCACAATTCAGACATGAAGGATGCGGCGTAGACAGAGATGATCGAAGGATTCTAGAGGAGATACTTGGCTAACTTAGTAGGATAAAGAAGGAGAGAAAGTGGATATATACATATGTATGTAGATATGTATATAGATGGTGAGGTGATTCTCATAGAGCACCTGTAATGTCTCACCAGGCAGTGAAGCAGCTCTGTAGATGTTTGATCCCTTCAGCCGCAACACCAGAGCTATCCAGGGCCAGCCACCAATGCAGGTGGCAAAATTACCACACAGCTTTGTTGAATTAGGTATTGTGACTCTGGGCCTGATGTTTCTGCCATCCTCAGTGCTTATTCTTCCTGCACCAATCATCTTACTTTCTTAGTAGCTTCTGACAATTTTCTGGTAACATCTGTTGTCTCCCTTGCAGCTGATCCCAAGATCCCTGAGCATTGAGTATGTAAAATGAAATTTGTTCCAGCATATCCTCTAACATTTCTCTCTAAAGAGATGAAGAATATTACTAAAAATCTAATTTTCTTCCTCTCCTTTACCAAAATAAATCAACACTTTTCCCATCCACAATGAATAATTCTAAAGCAAGAACTGGGAAAGTATGATGTAAAAACATTAGTGTTGCTAAAATATTAGATATTTCTAAATATTCTATTAATAATAATTATTGTTTTACTTCTTTGTCAAGGTGTGCTGGTTTGATGTCACCATTAGAAGGTAAAGGTGGAGCCTGTTCAATACGCTTGAGTGAGCCACTTCTCAAATTGAGACCACGAAAAGACTTGGTGGAAACATTACTTGTAAGATATTCAAACTTTTCATTTTCATTTTAATCTAATACTCTAACAAGGGAAAATAATAAATTTCAATATTGAGAGCAAAATTTTAGCCAGAAATAGTGAGCCTTTTTAAACTGAGAGAAATTTTAATAATTCTTTAATAGTTATTGCCTGAAGAACATTCTTCTCTTCATGTGCCATGCCTACAGGTGTTGTTTGTATTAGACCTCCATATTAAGGTCTCAACATTCATAATTTTTCATGGGAAAGAGACTGCAGTGATTTCCTATTTCTGATATATATACAGTTACTCTGCTGGTTTGCTGCTCACCCATGCTTAACCATGAGGCAACAAAACTGGTTCACATGACATCAGGGTATGTCCACACACCAGCTGGCTTGCATAACTCCTGCCTAAGGCCAGCCATTTGTCCTGTAAGTTTTATATGCCTTAGTCGCTAAATTATTTTCTGCTATTAATCACACAACTGGTACCCTTGACAGGTACTACCACCTTGGATCAAAGTAGATTTGGAAATAGTGATGACTAAGAGTTAACTCCTTAAACCCCTATGCACTTGAGCTGGAGCCTCATTGCTAGCTATAATTACTTGTCTTGCCCAAGACAAGTAGAATAATACTCTTCTTTTGGTTTTTCTTCTTTTAATGATTGAAAGAAGGCAATACTCATCATCCAATTTTCATGGCCTCAGTAACTCAGGTGGGGAAAAACTTATGTGCAGAATTGGTTTGAATGTTTGCAGCAGAGTGGGTTCAACTCAAGAGCTGGTTGATGGATTAAGTCTACCTTCGAAAATTTTGGTATGAATAGAATCTAGGACTCAGAACAATATGAGACTTACTCCTTTCAGTACTATAAATCTATTGAAATATGCTACCTGAGTTTCAAGTAATTTTGAAAATGGCATTTCAGTAAAATAACTTTGTTGTTATAATGCTGGTTTTTGGAACATAAATTAAATTGAAATTGTTCTGGGATGATTTAAATCCAGTCATTTTAAAATGGAAGTTTCTATTATAGAATCAAGGGTGATCTCATCAAGTATGACTCTGATACCTCTGCTGAATCAGTACAGGAGAACAAGCAGAGAATAGAGAAAACAACTAACCATTTTAAGTGTTTATTTATAATTTACTTGATAACACAGTTATACATTGCAGAAAATCAAAAATTTCTTAACAAATTATTCCTTTCTCAGAGTAAGCAAAAAAGTATTTTGATTTTGATAATGATACTGCTTCCAAGAAATTATTACCATTATCTATGTACTTAGAATTATGTTATTCTGTGTTATGGAATAATCTCCTATATAAATGATAAGAATATTTGTGTTGTCTCCCTCTGATATCTTTCAGAGAGTGGGGGAAGATAAAATAAAGTATTAGTTGAATACTAGTGTCAATTTAAATGACTATATTATGCAGTCTTGTGCCCATGTTAGAAATTATTATTAAAAACAAACAATAAAATATATCGGTGGCAGTCAACACCCCCAAAATATGGAAGAACATGTTTTTTTATTTAATTGGCACAGAAGAAATATTTAACATTTTAGCACTCAGATTATTCTATCAAGTGTTCTGAGACCCCTCTCCGGTCACGACACAGACCATGGGATTGCACCTAGAAAGTTACCCTCCCAGGCACAAGTCCAGGCAACGTTGTTTATGGAAGACCAGCAGTCGCCCATGCATACTGGCCTCTCCTCTCCACGCCACCAGTGTTATCCAAGGGAAACACAAAGGCCGATACAGCTTGGCACCTGTGACGTCACAATTCATTTCTACAGCTGAGTGAACTGGAGCAACGTGAAATAAAGTGTCTTGCTCAAGAACACAACATGCAGCCCGGTCCAGGATTTGAGCTCACAACCTCACAATCGTAAGCTCAACGCTCTAACCACTGAGCCATGTGCCTTCACTTCTATCGAGTGTAATGCTTATATATTCACAGTTTTGAATTAATCATACATTATCTTGTAGCTTTGAGATTTTGATGATATTATTGTTTATTTTTAGAATGACAATGCAGGGTAGTTGTGAAAGGCTCGATCTGGTTGGTTTGCACATAAAACAGGTAGAATATTTGGGCTGGTTGAGGCTGGTTTAAATGCTGATATTGAATATTTGTGTTCTGAGTTAAAATTGGCTAAAACTATAAAGGGTGGTTGTTTGCTATTGGAATTGAGCTATGATGATGTGTGTTTAATAATGGAAGGCAAGGTTTACGATATCGGAAGAATATCGTCTCCTTCCGTCATCCTTTTGTTCTTCAAGTAGTTCGGGCTTTCGGCAGGCGAAGAGAGAAAACTTCAAGTACAACCGCTATTTACTTACAGGATTTACAGGATAGGGGTAGTGTGCAGCAAGTCGCTTCTGTGTAGTGGCACCAAAGAAGAGAGAGATTTGAAGAGGGTTTTCCCTTTATATAGTTTCTATCACGAGCCTTATTGTGATCTCGCACTTGGCAAATGGATGCTGGTGAGGTCTTGCTCCAGTCTTGGAGATGGCAATGGCTGCCGCGAGATCATGTCCAATATGGCACTGACTGCTTGTGCCGCTACAAGTGTTATTAATTATTTAATATTATTTTAGATTTTGACTATTCATGTTAGGCAGTGAGCCCCTTTAGTCTTGTTGGCGATAACCTTTTTAGTTCTAGTAGCACAATAAAATGCCTTCAGTCCATACTGTAAACTGGTTTGTAACTGGAGGGGCATCCAGTGGTAAAATCTGTACCAAAAATAATACATACAGTAACAGATTTGGCTGTTTTTTATCTTGCATGTGTATGTGCAAAAGATGGCAAAGGACCTTAGTGAGTGCTTAGCTCTGGTAAGCTGATGCACTTTGAATGTAGTTTCATGCAGTATTGTGATGAAAATAAATGGTAACAAGAGTGAGGATTGTTAGATGTGAAAGGGGAAGTAGATTAAGAAAGTTCTGTACCCTTATATGAATCCTGATGGAGCAGACCTATACCTATCATCAGAAATAAACTAGTTATGAACATTCTTTTTTTTTTTTTTTAACCCTTTAGTGTTCACATTATTCTGCCAAAATTAATGCTTCTTTATCCACATTGTTTTGAATTAATCATGCATTATCTTGTAGCTAGGAGATTTTGATGAGGTAGCTGTTAATTTTTTAAACAATATTGTAGGGCTGGTGTGAGAGACCAGATCTGGCCAGTTTGAACATAAAACAGGCAGAATACTTTTGGCCGGATGTGGCCGGTTTAAATGCTAAAGGGTTAAGGATATCTAGGACTTGGGACTATTTTATATAATGAGTCCTTCCATTTTGTTTTTAAATGGGTGTAAATTGAGAGTGATCTGACTACTATTTCAAGCAAGTCAAAAGAACTAGAAATTCCCTCGTTGACTCAGTTTATGAAAATAGTATTGATTGAAAAGGATTACAGTTAACAGAGAAACTGATCAGATGAGGAATCTGTGTTTTTATGACATTTATTAACTGCTAAAATATACAATTGAAAAACAATTAAAAATTTATTATTTTCAGCACGAAATGATACATGCCCACCTCCATGTCACCAAATGTCGAGTAAGTATAGTTAGTTTTTGTCTTCACTCTTCTCTTGAACCAGACTAGTTCAGTTCAAATAACTTCATATATATATATATATATATAAGTTCAGCAAAAATTTAGATTCAAATGAATATGGTACTTAATTTAGATGCACCAGAATTCTCTATGGTGTTATCCATAAAAATCCGTGGGGTGATTATAATCAAAATAAGCAACAAGGATGACTCTGGTAATTTGGTACGATCGTTTCGTACTACATCATTTTATTAAATGTTGTAAGTATTACAACAGTTTTAAAATGCTGAGCACTCATCAGCCAATTATAGAGGTTTTCTATTAATACAAAAATTTTCATATCAAGTGGCAACATTATAGAGAAGGTAGATATATAGACAAAGATGTGGATTTAAATTTTAAGAACATTTGAGGTAGTGGAGCCCATCAACTGACTGACCTATATATATATATACGCATGTATGTATGTGAATGTGTTTATGCTTGTCTCCTTGTCTTGGCATCACATGATACTTGTAAATGAGTATCACAGTATCACAAACGGTGTCATTCATTCTCAGTCAACTGTGAAACGATGTCTGGCCATGAGGAAATATTACCTTACTTGGAAACAGGTGCAAGCTGATGACAGGAAAAGCGACTGGCTGTAGAAAATCTGCCTCAGTAAACTCTGTCTGACCCATGCAAGCATTGGATAAGTGAACATTAAAATGATGATGATGAGTGTGTCATTTGAGGGAGAACTGATTGCTATTTCTACTAACTTACAGTGGGGTTGTACCGAGAACCATGTTGTGAAATGTACTTCTTAACCATGCGCAGGAGTGGTTGTGTGGTAAGTAGCTTGTTTACCAACCACATGGCTCCGGGTTCAGTCCCACTGCGTGGCACCCTGGGCAAGTGTCTTCTACTATAGCCTTGGGCCGACCAAAGCCTTGTGAGTGGATTTGGTAGACGGAAACTGAAAGAAGCCCATCGTATATATATATATATATATATATGCGTGTTTGTCCCCCTAGCATTGCTTGACAACCGATGCTGGTCTGTTTATGTCCCCGTCACTTAGCGGTTCGGCAAAAGAGACCGATAGAAAAAGTACTGGGCTTACAAAAGAATAAGTCCCGGGGTCGAGTTGCTCGATTAAAGGCAGTGCTCCAGCATGGCTGCAGTCAAATGACTGAAACAAGTAAAGAGTATGCATTGACTGCCTCTTGTTGTTGTAGTTTAAGCTACTCATTTTGCTATTCTCTTTATTTGTATTATTTATTGAAATTATTTTTCTCATCAGGAAAGTGACCCCCATGGTCCAAAATTCAAGGAACACATGAACCGTATAAACAAAGCTACCGGTGCCAATATAACTGTGAGTACTTGACCCTTTAGCAATTGAACCAGCCATATCTGACCAAAATATTCTATCTGTTTTATATTAAAAACAGCCAGTTCTGGCCTCTTGCACATATTCTACAATGTCATTCTAAAAATAAACAATCACATCATTAGAATCTCAAAGCTGCAAGCTAATGCATGATTTATTCAAAACAATGTGAATAAATGAACATTACATTTGACAGTGTAATCTGAATACGAAATGACGTAGTTGGGAAGTGAACTTCTTTACCACAACGGTTATTCTTATGGTTGGCTGTTTAAAATGTCTGCAACTAAATAGTTTTGGATTCAGTCCCACTATGTCTTGGTACATTAAGCTGGTATTTTCTACCATGACTTTGTATCACCAAAAGATTTGTGAGTGAATATAGGAAATGGAAACAGTGACCTTGATTAGAAGGTTTAATCTATTACCTGGTTTAACATCACTACCTGGCCCTTGGCAGATTCCAATCTGTTGCAAGCATTCTGACCAAAATTCTGATCTGAAGATAATTTCTCGTTAGTCACGGTCTCTCTTTAAAAAACCATGTATTATGCCTTGGTTCCTCTGACTAATCCATTAAAAAAAGTCTGCTCAATCAAAACTCTCCATGCGTTAAACAATAATGTTAATCTACAAATGGTGTGACGTTTTATCACCATTGAACATCAGTTTTCTGTGAGCTGGTTTAACAGGTGCCATTGCACCAAGTTCCAACATCTTTGGTATGGTTTCTGTGGTTGGATGCCCTTCCTTATGCCAAGCACTTTACAGAACATATAATAATACTAAGTTTATAACTTGAGATTCACCTTCACAGCAAATCAACTGAGACTTCTGGTGGTTTGCTGTGCTTGAGAAAACAAGTCAAGCTAAGTGAAATCATGGTTGTGACTAGTGCTGGTGAGTCATAAAAGGCACCAGTGCTGGTGATATCTAAAAGGTATCTGTGCTGATAATACGTAAAAGACACCAGCACAGTCTGTAAAGTGGTTGGTGTTAAGAAGGGTATCCAACTGTAGAAACCAAGCCAAAACAGACTGGTGCCTGATACAGCCCTCTGGCTTGTCAGCTCCAGTCTAACCATCCAACCCATGCCAACATAGAAAACAGACTTTAAACAATGATGATGATGATAAATATCTTTTGATATTTTTGTGTTTAATCAATTGGTTTGTTTCTTTTATTTCTATCTAGATTTACCACAACTTTATTGATGAAGTCAACCTTCATAAACAACATTGGTGGCGTTGTAATGGACCTTGTCAAAACTGGAAACCATTTTATGGTTGGGTGAAACGAGCCACGAATCGAGCACCTTCCAAGAATGACTTTTGGTGGGAACGGCACCGTATGACATGTGGAGGACAGTACATTAAAGTGAAAGAACCAGAAGGTTATGGTAAAAAGAAAGAAAGTAAAGTTTCAAAAACAGACAAAAAATGTAGGTTGCTCCTTAAAATATCTTTAAAATCAAAATGGTTACAGATGTTTGTGGCTTCTTTGTACATTTTATTTTGCAATTAATGAAAATTAGTGATACTGGTTACAGTTTTCCAATGGATGAAACATTAGTTTACTGCATTTTTGATGATGAGTGAAAAGATAGTGTCAGTAACTTGGTGTTGAGCAAATTTTCTTGGACAGGTTCTGGTGTTAGGAAGGGCATCCAGCTGTAGAAACACTGCCAGATCAGACTGGGCCTGGCGCAGCCCTCTGGCTTCCCAGACACCAGTTGAACCGTCCAACCCATGCTAGCATGGAAAACGGACGTTAAACGATGATGATGATAATGATGAGGTTCAAAGGGAGTTTGAAACAGGAATGTGCTGTGCGACCACCACTTAGAGTTGCAGCTATTCCACTTAACACCACAGATCACATTGGCATAATTTGAAGAAAGCTGTTAAAGTGATTTCTGGTGGGTTCAGAACTACGTTTCAAGCATTGTCTTCTGTGGAATATACACACTGGCCATTTTTAAGATGTACAGATAGTTACCACTGTTGGATGCCATTTGTGGATTTCGAAGCCCAGAATGCACCACATTGCCTCATTAGAGGAAATATACCTGCCAACTTACGTTGTTGAATTTCATCTGCCTGCCCTCCTGTTCAAGTCCAAAATCCACCATCTCTGGGCTCTTATTGATGTATTTACATACATATTTAATACTTTTTATAGAGTTGCATGACTCAACATGGGCCTGCAATGTTTTAGACAGCAGTGGGTTGTAGGGTACGATCCACCTGTTGTCAATTTTCGTCCCTTGACCATTAACTTTGAGCTTGGTAATATTTCCACCATCTTCTGGTTTTCGGCACCTGTCGAGTGGGTAATCGTCGTGTCCCTTACGTGTCTCGTGGATAAATTCCGTGGGGAACCTGATGCACTTCATGCGATCAAATGAAAATGAATGGGTTATTTCCCTTGGTTAGGAAAATGAAAGGGTTATTTCCCTTGGCTGTTAAAGGAAAATATATATGGGTTATATGTGAGGACCCCTTCTAGGGGCCCTAGCCATCCAGTTATAGATTTTTATTAAACTTCAATGAGCCTAGTAACAAACTGGATGTTACTTTAACATGTTTTCAAAGTTTCACGAAAATTCATTAATGGATGTAGACAGTAACTTGACACAGACAACTCACATTTATATATGTATAGATGTTTGTATATATATATATATATATGTGTGTGTGTGTGTGCCTTTGTATCTATGATTGTCCCCCACTACCACTTGACAACCGGTGTTGGTGTGTTTATGTTCTCATAACTTAGCAGTTTGGCAAAAGGGACTGACAGAATTAATACCAGTCTTAAAAAAATAATAATGGAGTTGATTCATTCAACTAAAATTTCTTCAATGCTGTGCCCCAACATGGCTGCAGTCTAATGACTGAAATGAGTAAAAGATAAGTAGTGGGGTCAATAAACTGCTGGATGATGTACATTGGCTAGATGTGTAATGTGACTGTCAGTTGGCATTATGATGGTCAAGAAGAAAAATTGGTAGAATTGAAATTTTTAGATATCTTCAATTTTCAAATTGTTGAAAGCTTCTTTATGATGATAATAATTAATCTTTTTTTTTTTTTTTTTTTTCAATACAGCTCCTATGAAGAATGGAAATATTTTGGCAATGATTAAAAAGAAGTATAATTTGAACAAGCCAAAACCCACAGTGATATCATCTAATACTACAAACAAATCCGAGAAAAGTTCATCCAAAGGATCAGGCATCCATTCTCCATTAAAGAAACACAACAGTTCAGTCCTTATCAAGAGTGCAAGCTCTACCATTTCTTCATGTAATACTCCAGAATCCTCATCAAGTTTTTCTAAAGATGTTAAAACAGTTGGTAAAAGTACAAGTCAATCATCCATGAATAACTTCTTGGGACAGCTTCATAAAGATAAACTGCAACGGAAGAACATGTCTCAGACTAATGGATATAGTTCATTTACAGCAGCAAATAAAGATACTATGGAGAAGAAACGTCCAAGTGTAAGTGAAAGCCGAGCGAACTACAGTACCTCAGTTGTTAAAAAAGCAATGTCAAGCTCTTCTACTTCTACATATGATACCTCAGAATCCTTGCCAAGTTCCTCCAAAGATGCTAAAACTGTTGGCAGAGGTACAAGTCAGTCAGCCATGAATAACTTACTGGGACAGCTTCATAAAGATAAACTGCAACGTAAATTCACGTCTCAGACCGATGGAAACAGTTCGTTTACAGGGGTAAATAAAAGAGTATCTGAGAAAGATTCTGGTCTTGAATATGTGGAGAAGAAACGCGATGGAAACAGTTCGTTTACAGGGGTAAATAAAAGAGTATCTGAAAAAGATTCTGGTCTTGAATATGTGGAGAAGAAACGCGATGGAAACAGTTCGTTTACAGGGGTAAATAAAAGGGTATCTGAAAAAGATTCTGGTCTTGAATATGTGGAGAAGAAACGCTTAAAAGTAAGAGAAGATGAATCATTCAGATCTTCAAAAGACACAAAGAGAAAACTTCCTATCAATGAATCCTCATTTCTCTCTGAGGTAATCATTGATCATGAAATAAAGCAAAATACCCCAAAACATCCCAAAAACTCTTTAAAAGATGGTAATGAATTATCATCCTCTTCTCAAACACCTTTGCTCTTTGATAAGCATCTAAACAATTCATCACCTACCGAAAAGAAAACTAAGACATCTGTACATAAAACCATTAGTTCCTCTGTTAATAAAGAACACAGTTTTTCTTCAGATTCATCTTTTCATAGTAGACACAAAAGTAGTAAACCATCAACAACAGTTGGAAAAAGTCCTAAAGTTCGAAACACTTTACCAAATTCTGATCTAACATCCACTGAAAATAAAATGAACTCACATTCTACTTCAAAAAGTTTGAATTCTGTAAATAACTCTTCTATTAAAAACTATTTTGACTGTAGTACATCAGACCATTTGGCAGCAAGAGGCAGTAATAATTCCAATCCCATTATTATCGACAATTCTGATGATTCCAATTCTGATATTGCAAATGTAGCTTGTCCTGTCTGTGAAAAGCGTGTGCCTGAAAATATTATTAATCAACATTTAGATGAGTGCCTCTCTATGAAATAGAAAATGTAATTCATTTGATGATTAACTAAGAACTGAAAGACATCAACATTTGCACAAATAAAAACGTATCTATTTATAATTTTTCATGCATTCTTTATCCCTAGAAACGTCACTTGCTTCAAATATAAACATCCGTTGTAAAAAAAATTTTTTAACATTACTTAAAATCATAATATAAAAAGGCATTTGATCTTTATATTTCAAGCAATGTTTCTCAAACATCTTTGATTGCAGAATACAGTTTGTTACAATTATAGTTTTGTTGTAGATATACTCCTTGCAAAATAGCTTGCAACAATTTTAATGAAATTTTTTTTATTAGTATTTTAAAACGTTTAAAAGAAATTTAATGAATATTGCTCTAATGTTTTACAGAATGCAGTTTGTTTCCCAAACTGAATAGTATCTTTTCAAAAAGTTGTCAAATGCTTGTATATTTTGCAATCTACTAAAATATTTTTTTTCAAATCTAATTTGTTTTTACTTCGTTTTTTAGAGACCTTTTTATCCTTTGTATCAAACTTCAATTTGAAATACTCTAATTATTTATGGTAGGATAATTGTTCTGTGATAATCATTTTGTTAAACATTTGAGTGAAAATATCAGCTTTTCCTCATTGTTTTGTATTAAATTTTTTTCTCCCCTTTTTCATTGAAAATTAAAATGCTCAAATTATTTGTAATAAGATGTTAGCTCTATGATAATTATTTCATTAAACATTTGGTGAAAGCATTAATTATTCAAGTATAAATTCACAGAAAAATAACCTGTATGTTTTATATGTACTCACAGATGTATGGGGGCATGTGTGTTCTTGCCTAATAATGATTAAAATATAATTGTTACATTTGAAATCTGTTCTAAACAAAGTGAATGTTTCTATAAATTTTAAATTCTCCTTTTCACCTAATTTGTATATATTTCGAAACTCTACTTTTTAAAAATTCATTGTAAATATATATAGTTTCTGTAATATTTTCATCCTATTTTATCACCAAATTTGTATATATTTCGATACTCGAATTGTTTGTAAATCATTTGTAAATATAAATTATAATTGGCGGAGTTTCAGATTAGGATGGCCACTTAAGTTGGATTTTCTTCGTTTTGACAGGGATTTTTCCGATTTTTTTTTCCATCATGGCCTTCAAAATAATGAGAGTGTTTTTTTATGGGAAAGAATTTTTTTGAAAATTTGATTTTTTTTTTTTTTGTTTTTTCAGCCACCCATCAGGCTAATTTTGGCCACTACACACTTAAAAACCATAGATGAAGCCTTTTCTGTAAAAAGAAAAAAAAAAGAAAATTGTAAATATTTTCAGATGAAAAGATGTGTGACTTAAGGGAGATTTTGCTATTGTTTCTAGCACATCCTATGACCACCTTCCTTATTTCTTTGTCACTCACATGTATTGATGTTTTTCTATTTTTCTATATTTTTCTGCCCGTGAATACATTTATGCTTTTAAAAAAAATTTTTATTTGATTTTTTTTTAACTCCTCCCACTCCTACCCTATTTATAATTTAAAACTATTGGAGTGTCTGAGAAGGTCATTTTTAAATATCCAGTGATTTTTAAAAAGTATGCAAAAGATAATTTATTTTAATAGCATACTTTTCTGTTAGTAAATGTTTTTTTCTTATACACACACACACAACCTCACTTGGTTTGGGGAGGCAGGGGGTTAAAAATTTCTTTTTCCTGCTTATATCCCTGCAGTGGGCCATGCATGTCTTACTTCCGCATCATCATTCTATAAAATATGTTTGTGGGGAGAAAAATATTGAGAGACATCAATGCATGTGAGAGTGGCAGCAATAAAGGTGATCATGTGATGTGCTAGAAGCAACTGTCAAATCTCCCTTAAATCACCTTTTTGTATGAAAATATTTACAAAAATTTTTTTTTTTTTTTATTAACTGAAAAGGCTTCTCCCATGGTTTTTAAGTGCATAGTACGAAAAAAAAATTGGTCTGGAGATGGTGGGGGTGTGGTGAAAAAAAAATCATAAATTGAATAAATCTTCATCAGAACTGATTTATGTGGGTATTCGATCTGAAACTTTGCCTTGTAATTCTCTTATTTTATCACAAAATTTGTATATATATTTCGAAACTAGTTTTAAAAAATTCTTTGTAAAATATAATTTCTGTAATTTTCAGTTTCTCCTTTTTAACTATGTAGCCAACTTAAAAATAAACAAAACATAATGATAATTTTAACAGCTAAACTTAATATTTTTGTTGCACTTTTTCTAAATATTATTACCTTTCTGTTCAATAATTTTGTTTTGTCTCCTGAGGAACTTTTATTGTGGCTCTGTAGTTGAGTCGTCAGTAATTATTTGTCTCACAAATATATTTAGGAAATCGAGGCGCAGGAGTGGCTGTGTGGTAAGTAGCTTGCCTACCAACCACATGGTTCCGGGTTCAGTCCCACTGCGTGGCATCTTGGGCAAGTGTCTTCTGCTATAGCCTCGGGTTGACCAATGCCTTGTGAGTGGATTTGGTTGACGGAAACTGAAAGAAGTCTGTCGTATATATGTATATATATATATATATATGTATGTGTGTGCATATGTTTGTGTGTCTGTGTTTGTCCCTCTAGCATTGCTTGACAACCGATGCTGGTGTGTTTACGTCCCCGTCACTTAATGGTTCGGCAAAAGAGACCAATAGAATAAGTACTAGGCTTACAAAGAATAAGTCCTGGGGTCGATTTGCTCGACTAAAGGCGGTGCTCCAGCATGGCCACAGTCAAATGACTGAAACGAGTAAAAGAGGTGTGGTTATTTGGTAAAGAATTTTGCTTTCAAGCACGTGGCTGGTGCCAGTGACACGTAAAGGCAAGAGTGCTAGTGACACATGAAAGGCACCCACTATACTCTGAGTGGTTGACATTAAGGGTATTCAGCCATAGACACCAAGCGAGTGTCAGACTGGATCCTGGTGCAGCTCCAGTCAAACTAACTCATGCCAGCATGGAATGCGGACGTCAAGTGATGATGGTTTTGGGTTGCCACTATACAGTACCTTCTACTGTAGCCCCGAGTTTTGTGAGTGGATTTGTTAGATGGAAACTAAAAGAAGCCCATTGTGTATGTGTATTTGTATATATTTGTGTGTTAGTGTTTCCCTGTTCTGATATTGCATGATAGTTGTAAACAAATGTTGCTGACATATAATAACCTGATATATATAAAGTTAATCCAAACAAGAAAGCACAAAAAAAACACAACGCGAGGACGTGGAACAAATATGGTATTATTGGACGCTCAGGAAAGAAGGAGGGTTTAATGTTTCGAGCAGAGCTCTTCATCGGAAACATAGAAGGGAAGACAGGAAAAAAAATCGCCAACGGTACACACGTGGTCACATTTTGAATGTATGTATGTATGTATATATATATATATATTATATATATATATATATATATATATACATATATACGACGGGCTTCTTTCAGTTTCCGTCAGCCAAATCCACTCACAAGGCTTTGGTCGGCCTGAGTCTATAGTAGAAGACACTTGCCCAAGGTGCCATGCAGCGGGACTGAACCCAGAACTATGTGGTTCGTAAGCAAGCTACTTACCACACAGCCACTCCTACACCTAGTGTAATTGTAAAGTTACTATGCATAAATGATAGAATGGTCACATTTTGGAGCATTTTTAATCAGTGGGTTAATTACTAACACAAAAGACAAAATGAGCCCAGCTGAGATGCTTATAATCATAATTCTACTGGATCAAGCCTATCCTGGTTCTAAATAACTCCAATATCTAAATGACCGGATAGCAGCTGCTGGAACGTCTTTGAACACATGTGAGCAGGATCAGGATTTACCTGGGGTTTGTCTACTAATAATATGACTATGAATTAAAAAAAAAAAGCAGGATGGTTATAACTGGAACAAGTCTGACGTAGCATTAAACACGTCATTGATTGGTTGAAATTACCCAAATACAAGAACCTTAACACGAAATAACTTCTAAAATACGAAATTTGGTCAAAAGCATTCAGAGTAAACCATGTTCTACATGAGAAATTCTACCAGTATTCGAGAGAGGTTGTCGGAGGTTAGCAAGAGAAATTGTTGGAGGCTGTCAGAGGGAGAGGCATCTTTGTTCCAAAATATCAGTCTTGCAGGGTAAATATGAAACAATGAATCAGAGACTTACTTGAGATTGCCATTGTCGAATTAGAGCAGCTTGTAAAGTAGAAGCACCCAGTCGTATTCTGACTCGTAGCATTTTAAAGGTGAACTTCATGAAGGCTAATTTATTAAAGGTAATATATACATGTAGTATATATGTGTATAAATATATGAATGAAGTGTTTAATGTTTAACAATGAAATGAAGAAAGTGCAATAATAACGTTCGCAGTCACTGATGGTCGCTCTCAGTAACTGTCTTTAGTTTATGGAGTTCTTGTTTTTATAACTATCGGGAAGCAGCCACAAGGCTAGACATATTGTTGAGAACAAATGATTTCGTTGGAGGTCTGTCATCTCTATTCTAGCCCCTGGTGGCCTAGAAGAGGTTAGAAAGGTCAAGTGACAAAGACATTATTTTGCTTAGCGAAGGCATCTGGGAAATGTATAACTGCTGTCATTCACAGAAAAACTATTGTTTTAATGCGAGAAAAGCAGTGTTAAGTGAAAGTCGGTAATCGAGGATTGAATCCACGCTATGCCTGCATGAAGGCACTACAAATACATTGTGGAATAAAAAATTTACTGTCATGAAAATAGTGTAACTAAAAATGCAGAATTATTGGAGTAATGGGCATTCAAAAAAGTACCATAAATCCTTGAGTATAGTCCGCCCTTGTAGGGGATTTTTATGGGGCTATACCTCTGAAAAACCTAAACCTTGTGTATAATACGCATCCCTTCTTTAACTTGAGTCAAGGAGGTTTATATAACGTCCTTGGTTTGTAAAACTATACGGTGTTATTGTATATATATAACATAATGCAAATGTAGCTTTTTTGTGCATTTTGTTTGTAGAAAATAAAGAAATAACAGTAATAACGTTTAATAAATGTTGCTTATTGCAAGTTATGGATGATTCTTTTATGACTTCATTGCTTTCAGGCTTAGCTTTAGGTATTTTTGCACTCGGCATCACAAAATGCGTTTGAATAAACATAGCCAGACAGCAAATAGAGACTCGGACATTGCTTAGAAAATAACTTTCATTTTTAACCTCGCATATAGTATGCATTAGGGATTTTGACCTTTAAATTTTGGAGAAAAAGTGCGGATTATACTCGAGGATTTATGGTATGTATGTATAGAAATGTATGAATGAAGTCTTTAAGGTTTAAAATTCAAATCAAGGAAGTGCAATAATAATGTTTAGCAGTTCAAAACTGAGTAGTGAGATCCAGAATTAGGTTGGCTGATCATGAGAATCAAATATTGATTGCTTTGCTAAAAACTGCAGGGGGTGTGGGTTATTTCCCTTGGGTTGTTTAAATAAAATATTAGTAATATGTAATAGATAGAAGGATCCATTGGAAGGGTCCTATTATCGATTTTTTCAACAATCTAAGTATTTCACGAGGTTTCCAGATATGAGCTCTACTCACGGGTCAAATAATGTACAAAAGTAATATTGTCAGCAAAAATTAGAAATTGGACACATAAGAAATCAGTATTCAAAGTAATCAAACATAAACAAAGAAACCTGTAAAATATTTGTAAATTCAATGGCTCAATTAATTTCATGAAAATGCATGAACTGTAAATAAGCAATAAATATGATTTGTAAAATTAACCTAAGTGATAAAGGGTGTCCCAACTGAATGTGGTGTGGAAGTTTGGTTTCATTTTTTGAAGAATGTTAAGCATTCAATGTATGAGTTCATTGTGTTGGGACACACTTATTAAATACATTCTGGAATCAAAAATTTACGTACTATCATCGATAAATTTTAACTGGAAAAATGCAGAATTATCGGAGTTATAGGCATTGAAAGTGTACATGCATCAATAAAGTGCAATAATAAGGTTTAGCAGTTGAAAACTGTGAGTAGTGAAATGCAGAATTAGGTCTACTGATTGTGAGAATCAAATATTGATCGCTTTGCTAAAAACTAACAACTGTAAATGCAGGTGCTATGGGTTATTTCCCTTGAGTGTTTAAAAAATTAGTTATATGAGATAGATATAAAGATCCCCTCCATGGGCCATATTATCGATTTTTTCAACAATCTAAGTATGTCACAGGATTTCCAGACATGAGTTCTACACACTTGTCAAGTTTCATCAAAATCAATAAAACGATGTAGGAGGAGTTAGCTAACAATGCCACAAACAAACACACTCCAATTTTCCACATATATTGTAGCTAGATGCCCTCTCTCCTCTCACTCTTTCGGAGAGGCACTGAGCACCTACACGCACATATACACACACGGCAGTAACTTCCGCCTACTGAATTCAATCACAAAGCTTCGGTTGGCTCGGGGCTATAGTAGAAGACACCTGCCCAAAGTGCCACGCAGTGGGACTGAACCCGAAACCATGGAGCTAGGAAACAAGCTTCCCTAACCACACAGCCATGGCCACGCCTTATATATATATATGATGGGCTTCTTTCAGTTTCCATCTACCAAATCGACTCACAAGGCTTTGGTTGGCCTGAGGCTATAGTGGAAGACACTTGCCTAAGGTGCCACACAGTAGGATTGAAAATGGAACCATGAGGTGAAGAAGCAAGCTTCTTACCACACAGCCACTCTTGTGCCTATTATGTTAAAGTTTTTATTATTTTGAAATGAAGAACACAAATATAGCTGCTGAGCCAGTGACTAAACTTGTAGTATTTTGTTGGGATTAATTGACAGCAAGGTAATTACTTCTATCAGAATCATTTGCCTTTAAAGTGAAAAAGCAAAACCGACGTATACAACAGGTATGTAAAATGTGTTTTGTGTACTTCTTTCTCTGTTCATTCGGATAAGCTGTAGAAATTGTTGCACGCGCGCACACACAAGCATAAACATTCTCCAGATATTTAGCTGTGATTTTTTGCATATCGAGTTCTGTGTGAGAGTTTCACGTGCCGTGACCCTTTTGCTGTTTCACTATAAATCTATGCATGCGGAAACAGACAAAACAGCCGTTCATTTTCACTTTTAGACAGCGGGTTGGGGTGGTGAGTGGGGTGATCAATTTTGAATTTTTCATAAAAAATTTGAAATTAAAATTTGTTTTTTTATTGTGTGTGCGTTTATGTGTCTGCGTGTGTCACACGCACAGACACAGACAAACACAGACAAGAACAAGCACGCACACACACACTTGTGTAAGTTTGCCAAAAGCATTTAAGTAACCCAGAAGTATTAAATTTTTTAAGAAGTCATTAATTATAAGATGTGATAATGTATAAGGGTCAGCAGAAATAAAAACTCTTGTTTTCAACCGCCGCATTCTGTGTTGGAAACAATATTTCGTTTCAGCATTCCAGCGATGTTTTTACACATTTCCCATTTCTTAGAATTCTTCTCATTTTACTATTTACTCAAATAAATAATACTGTTACACCGTGAATAAGTTTTAATTTCGCTATTAAGTATTTGTCTTATTTGCATGTTGCTATAACAAATTTAGTTAGGGGTTCTACTATCCGAAAATTGCAAATATTCATTAAAAAATATTTTGTTTTGGTTATCGCTAAAACATTCGTCGTCGATACGAAATCAGACGAAAATCACTACTTCCGGTAGCCTCGCACTTTCAACACCTTACACATTAAATTTTAATTTTATTTGAAGCGTTATAATATTATAAGATTCATAATCAATTAGTAACTTTTAAAATAAATATACTAAGCACTTCATTACTCGTTTTTATCAAAATTGAAACATATTGCGTAAAATACTGACCTTGTTTAGTAGACAAGGAGAGGTCACCTAAAGTTAGTTATGCACCTTACTTGATAAGAGGTGGTCTGTATTTTCAGAGTGCCTCCACTTTATTGGGAGACCCAGACTCTCTTTGTGTATTCTGTGGAAGAGATTAGGGTAGAAAAATGGCTTTTCGGGGCCTCTTCAGAAATCTCTTAAATCTGAGAAATAATATATTTTCACAGAAATGCAGTTCAGTGTGGAGGTTTGGTAACTTCACTCGATTTGTACACCACAGACCTCTTGTGGTTTCCATCGCCTCTCAAAGCAGAACTGCTTTGACTCGATGGACACGTCGTTACTGTACCAAAAACTTTGTGGCTGATCTGAGGCGTAGGGCAGCTCTGAGATTTTTAGGCCCGAATTTGGCCTCAAGATTTTCAAATGCACCTCGCTTTTCTCGCCCTGGTTACCTTCCTACATTGGCTCTTGTAGGCTTCTCTTTTCTTAACAGGCATCCTTATAACAACAGTCCCCAGCAACTGGGCGAAATTATCTCGGAGTTAAAGGTAAGTTAAAGTTTTGTTTTTATTTTTATTTATCTATTTTGGTCCTCTTCACCGTTCAGCGGGAGAAAGAGGCCGATAATCTTAATACTGATTATACCGAAAGTGTTAGCGACACTTGTTATTATAGGCTACGAGGCAGTAAATGTAAATATATTTATATATAAATGGTTATAATTTTTTTCAACGTATAAGCCAGTGCTTTTCAACATTTTTGCTGGAGCGGAACCCCTGTGCAATAATTTAATAGTCTTCTGCACACATATCTGCACAGGAGAATTAAAAATTACTGCCGATTTTAGCAGTTTTGTAACTTCTTGCGGAACCCCTGGACTTTACTGGCGGAACCCTGGTTGAAAACCACTGGTATAAACAATCAATAAACGACATTGTTTTGGTTTGTGATCAAAAACTGTGCGTGTAAAATATTGACACTTGTTGACATTGTTGAGATTGTCATGTCAATTAAGACAACCCCTCCTTTATTATATTTGATTTTTTCGAAAATTTCAATCCTTTCCCACCAATTATTGTTTTTAATACTTTTCGAATACTTTTTAGCAGGCGATCGGATTTTCTCGTTTAAAATTCTGAAAAGAATGGTGTAACGCTTTAGTTTAACCGAAAAAATTACCAAAATGTCGATGCAGATTGTTTACTATAATTTTGCATTTTAAATCTGCGATCATAAATCGAAAGAATGCATGTTTAATAACCAAACTAACGCTAATGACAAGTTTGCGGGTGAAATCGAAAGATGCCCCCCAAATTTTCATTTTTTCTTCTTAATTTTATTTTTTTTTCCTTTCCTTACAAAATTACTCCATTTCCGGGTTAATATGTAAACATTAACCAAATACTCAGTATTTAGAAAAGGAATGGAACTAGCAAAACAAAACCATAACAAGTACAGATTTTCTCGGTTAAATTAACATGCAACGATTTAAAAAAAGATAAATTATTTTACTGCCCCAAATTTATAAGTTTACTTGGAATTTGAAAGCCATTAAACTCGACAAAACCAAAACAAACACTCGGTTGTTTCCGTGACAACTCGACAATTCACTTCGGATATCTCCGTGACAGCTTCTAAAATGGGAGGAGGAGGAGGAGAAGAAAGCTAATGGGTTGTGTGTGCGTGCGTGTTCTTGTCTGTGTGTATGTGCGTGCTTGTTGTTGTCTGTGTGTGCGTGTGATACATACGCAGACACGCACGCACACACAGACAAGAACAAGCACACACAACCCATTAGCTTTCTTCTTCTCTTTCCATTCCAGCAACTGTCACGCCGCGAAGAATTAAACAAAACAGTCTGTTTTTTTTTCTTTTGGTAATGTGTTTACCATAATCGTAATTTACCATCACGGAAGACAATCTCTACAAAATTTCTTCAAAATATATGCATTCACCAGAAAGTTATGGAATAAAATATAGTCTGGACGATCATAACAAGAAGGTGGGGGTGGGGGAGAGAAGTTAACCTAGAGTTGTGACGTAATGGTACACTGGAGATAAATAACAGGTGCACCTGCACTTTGGAAAAAAATAGAGAAACTGTTGCTTTGGGTTATAAAGTATAACGGCTCTATTTACAGAAATATGCAATGAATTCTTGGAATGCTTGCCCAAATACCGACTAGATATATATGCTAACTGTTCTATTTATTGATAATGACTACAGATATGTGGGTTGTATACAATCCATACTAGTATTATATAGACATTGGCTGTCACTGACGAAGAAAGCAAGTTACACACACACACACACACACACACACACACACACACACACACACACATCTATTTCAAAATGTCATTTGTAGATTTTGTCAATTGTTGCTCTTTTAGTTGGTCCATGTGCACCTAGGATTTTGGATGCTATGAATTGAAGCTTATAATGCATCTCTATAAGTCACGTTTTATGTTTTTAGATTGTTCTGCTCTGTTATATATAACTCTAGATGCATCGGTCAATGAGAATGTAATATGATTGGTCCTTTTCTATTTGATTGATACAATCCTGTAGGCTCAGCCAGTGGTGGACTGGGTCTGAAAATACTGGTTGCCAGGAGACCAAGAGGGCCCATCCGCAACTACAATGCTATAATAAAAATTTTTTTTTTGTTGTTAAAAGTATTCTTGTTAACTCTACAAACACAGTCAGGCTGAAATAATTAATGTATTCTTCTAGGAGAGATAAAAAATCTCAAACTTGAGGGAATGGGCCCCCATATATGGATTCTAATGGCACAGGGGCCGGCCCACTTGCTATCAGGCAAGCTGGCAACCTGGCCAGTCTGCCACTGGGCTCAGCATAAATGGAATACTGTGCTTTTCAATTACTCATTTGAT
Organism: Octopus sinensis; assembly: GCF_006345805.1. NCBI lineage: Eukaryota > Metazoa > Mollusca > Cephalopoda > Octopoda > Octopodidae > Octopus > Octopus sinensis. Next base: position 34,795,730 of record NC_043008.1, read on the forward strand.
TATCACATTAATTTCTCTACACATGAGGTGCCCCATATTAAACAGACCATCAAGGCTACGAGGATCCATTCACTTGCTATGACAGCTGCATCTGTTGATATGCTTATCATTCTCGTATCGTTATCATTCATTTCACTAATGTCTTGTCCAACCCGCAAAGCTACCTAATCTGTGTACTGTCTTCATGACAAATTTGATGAAATAAAGTACTAATTCATAATGCAATACCAATGCAGAACTGATCTGGAGTTAATAGTGTATCCAGATTGGAAATTGATAAGATTCCCAGCAAGGCAACTGAGTAGCAGAGTCTGATTGTAAGTGACTTTGTGTATACTTGTCTTCTGCCTGCTTTTATTTTCTTGCTTGGTATATCATCTCTTTTTTGTTGAGTTCTCTTATCTGAAGGCTCGATGTCCTGGGTGACCAGTGCCATCCCCAAATCTCAGAATAAGAGAACAAGAAACTGCTTACTACCAACCAAACTGAAATAATAACTGGAATGTGAGGCAGGAAATATTAGCTACAGACCATATGCTTAATCTACCGTTTTATAGTGGTAGCTGGCATGGAATATACTACTCACAGAATCATCATCATCATCATTTAATGTCCGTTGTCCATGCTGGCATGGGTTTGATGATTTGACTGGGCTGACACAGTCTGATTTGGCATGGTTTTCTACGGCTGGATGTCCTTCCTAATGCCAACCACTCTGAGAGTGTAATGGATGCTTTTATGTGCCACTGGCACGGGTGCCATTTGTATGACACCAGGGTGCATTTATGTGCCCCCGGCACAGGTGCCAGTTTGCATGACACCGGTATTTGCCATATCTGTGATTTTGCTCAGCTTGATGGGTCTTCTTCTCAAGCACGACATAACGCCAAAGGTCTTGTTCATTGTCTCCATGAAGCCCAACACGTGAAAGGAACTCAGCCACTTGCCTATGTGAGGCCCAATGCTCAAAAGGAACTCAGCCACTTTGTCTCCATAAGGTCCAATGTTCAAAAGATGATCTTTACATGCCATCATCATGGATGCACTTGGCTTGATGTGTCCTCTCAAGTACTGCACATCGCCAAAGGTCTCAGTCACCAGTCATTGCCTCTGAGAGGCTCAAAGTTTGAAGATCATGTTTCACCACCTCGTCCCATGTCTTCCTGGATCTACCTCTGCTACAGGTCCCCTCCACAGTCAGAGATTGGTATTTCTTTACACAGCTGTCCTCATCCATATGCATCACATAACCATATCAGTGCATTTGTGTACCTTTAAACTGATTAAATATTATTTTACAGAATAATAGAATTAAAATTTATTTGATTAAAACCCTTTCTAACATGGAAGTATCCAAAGAGCATTTGAGGCACATAATGCTTTATGAGTACAACAAAGGAAACTCCTCAGCCGAAGCGACTCAAAACATACACTCAGTTTATGGGAAAGAATGCTTGAATGGAAGAACTTGCAGAAGATGGTTTGCAAAATTCAGAAGTGGAGATTTCAGCCTTGAAGATGAAGATCGAACAGGATGTCCAGTTGAGTTTTATGATAAGCTCCTTGAGGCATTACTTGAAGAAAATCCTGCATTATCAGTTGAAGAATTGGCAATAAAGCTTAGTTCAAACCATACAACTGTTCATTGTCATCTTCAACAACTTGGAAAGGTTCCTAAATTTGGAAAATGGGTGCCTCATGAATTGTCTGAAAGCAACCACAAATCCCGAGTTGACATCTGCTCTTCTCTCCATTCTCGTGAACTCATTTCACTCTTTTTGGATAGACTTGTGACTGATGACGAAAAATGGATCTTCTATTGAAATGTTAAGCATCGTAAACAGTGGCTTGGTAAAAGGGAAAAAGCTCAACTACAACCGAGAAGGGAACTTTATGGGAATAAGGTTCTTCTCTCTATCTGGTGGGATTGCAAAGGAGTAATTCACTTGAATTGCTACCCCCAATGCAACAGTCAATGCTCAAGTCTACTGTCAGCAATTAGAGAGTTTTAACCAAGCTTTGAAGGAAAAAAGACCTGCTTTAGTGAATTGAAAAGGAGTGATGTTTCATCAGGACAATGTGCAACCCCCAGAATGCAAAGATCACATCACAGAAGATCAAAGAGCTTGGTTGGGAAAAATTCCTCATCCACCTTATTCTCCTGACCTTGCTCCTTCAGTCTACCATTTGTTTCGTAGTTTACATAATCATTTGGGGGACATAACTTTCCAAGTTGTTGAAGATGACAATGAGCAGTTGTATTGTTTGAATTTAGCGTTATTGCCAATTCTTCAACTGATAATGCAGGATTTTCTTCAAGTAATGCTTCAAGGAGCTTATCATCAAAAGCCAGGAGGAGGTTGAAACTGACATTTCAGAGTTCTTCACTTTGAAACCAAATGAGTTTTACATTGATGGGATTAAAAAGCTTGTAAATAGATGGAAAGAAGTCAGATAATCAGAGAAAGTACATTGATGATTAAATTTCAATTAAATATAACATTTGATCACTTGTTTTCTTTATTCAAAATTCAGACAGAACTTATGAGATGACCTGATAGTTTGGTTTCACAATTGACTGAAGCTCACAGGTAGAGTGTTTTGTTTAGAAAAAAAAATGAAATAGGTAAAGACTCATGTACTATGTACTTTCTGTTACTATTCATTGGTGTCTTTGCTATTTGTAGACATCGTATGAGAAAGAATCCCCTAAAACAGATCCATTGAAAGGAGTGAATGTTCCAAAGAGCTATTCAAACATTGAATTCTTGAATTACATTGCTAAAGGGTGTAATGGAGCAGTATTTTCTGCTAAATGTCGTACAGAAGACAATGGTAAGTATTTTTACAATTGTTATATTATGCTTCTACTACTAAAACCTCTATAAGACTAGGACAACAGCAAATTATACTTTCCAACTGATGTTCTACCCACTCTTACACATTATTTTTACTGAATTATTGTTTTTATTGAAAGGTGTAGAAACCCTTGTTTGGCTCTACTCTGTGGGGTGTTGTCCTTCCTGCTCATTCACATTACATAGAGACATTACACAAAGCTACAAGCATGGCTGTGTGGTTAAGACATTTGTTTCCTAACCACGTGGCTTCAAGTTCAGTTCCACTGCATGGCACCTTGGACAGGTATCCTCTACCATAGCTCTGGACCCACTAAAGTCGCGAAAGTGGATTTAGTTGATGGAAACTGAAAGAAGCCTGTTGTATACATATGTATCTTTATGTCTATGTATTCTTATTGTGTTTACCCTCATACTCACCACTTGATAACCAGTGTTGGTTTGTTTATGTCTTTACAACTTATTGATTTGGCAAAAACAGACCAATGAAATAAATACCAGACTTCAAAACAAGTCCCAGTGTTGATTTTTGACTAAAACCCCAGCATGGCAGCAGTTGACTGACAGAAACAGATAAAAAATAGATAAGGCAGTGAGCTGGCAGAAATGTTAGCATGCCGAGCGAAATGCTTAGCGGTATTTCGTCTGTTGCTACATTCTGAGTTCAAATTCTGCTGAGGTCGACTTTGCCTTTCATCCTTTCGGGGTCGATTAAATAAGTACCAGTTACGCACTGGGGTCGATGCAATCGGCTAAATCCATTTCTCCCCTCTGTGTGTAGCCCCTTGTGGGCAGTAAAGAAATAAGAAACAGATAAAAAATATAAAATACTCATTTCTCCTGTTTCTCTGTTAAAAATAGAGTTGTTGCACTGAACTTGAACTATTTGCTTGGTTTGATCACTCGACCTGCTCGAAATAGCAGTCAAATCTCCTTCAAATCGTACTCTATTGTACTGCAATAGGAAAGGACATATCAGATTATCTGGTCCTAGATATGATGTCTGAAAATGGACAGAGTAGCATGGAATATCTTTGATCATAGCTCTTCTCATTCAGAGCTTGTTCTTTGTGAGAAGTCTGGCTGAAGTGTTTCTGTCTCAATTATTGTACACAGCACACATTACATACAGATCTCTTTTAACCTATGTATGTTGGTAAGTAGTTCCAGTGAAGGGACATAACTAGTATTTTACAGTTCCAGTAACGAGACACAACCAACAATTTACAGTTGTCTCCCCATAGCACAATTATGTTTAACCCTTTCGTTACCAAACCGCCCAAAGCTGCCCGAAAAAAATTTTGGTTAATGTGACCAAACCCGTCCGTATTTACCTATTCATATTTAAATGAGAATATCATCATTATTACTTTAGAGCAACATCACTGGTCACATTAGACCAAAATTATGTATTACATTAGGCCAACATCATATGTTACACTAGACCAGTGGTTCCTGGTCACATTAGACCAAAATTATGTATTACATTAGGCCAACATCATATGTTACACTAGACCAGTGGTTCCCAACCTGTGGTCTGCAAAGGTAGTACGATTTATAATCTTAAGATTATAAATCTGGAAAAGTACAGGACAAGTTATTACACTTGGAGAAGTTCGTGACAAGTTATTACATCTGGTAAAGTTCAGAACAAGAAAACTTGTCCTGTACTTTTTCAGATTTATAATCTTAAGATTATTTCTCTTGCTTGCATTTTTCCATGTAATCCATGTTTTTTCCAGGCTATGTTATTATGCTAATTAATAACGTGTCAAATGTGTCAATTAGTGGTGTCGTTGATAATCTTTTCCTTACCTCAATGATGCCAATGACATGTTTAAAAGTACCCTTATAGAACTATATTCATGAAAAAGTATACAACTATATTATCACCCTCAAATTTGAGAAACAAACACTCATAACTTTTTTCTTTTAAAATTTCATTGCATGAGATTGATACCATGAAATTCCTCGAATTGAGCTCTATCATTTAAGCTTAATTAAAATATAGTTTGTTTTCAAAATAAAAAAGTTAATTATACTTAAATTTAATTTTTTGCCTTACTTACATTTCATATTTTACCTCACAACATTTTTAATACAAATTTTTGTTGCATGGGATCAAAACTATGAAATTCTTCATGCTTTCTTCTATCATTGAAGTTAAGATAAATATATTTTGCTTTTAAAATAAAAAAAGGTTATATAGATATAAACTTGTTTGGTGGCATTACTTACTCTCCTATATGGTTGCTACAAATTTTGATGTAAACTTTTTTCTACTGAACCAAATCTAAATTTTTTATGCCAAAATGTAGCTAGGGACCAGTCCTCTTCAGAAATGTTAACAGTTTTCAATTTGATTAAGAACTGAATTAGCGACAAGCTCTGAAAGATGCTGCATGTGAATAAATTGCGGCCTTAAGAGTATTATTCAATTATTACCGTAGTTGAATGATACATAATGTTGGTAATGTATAAAACATATTGTTGGTCTAATATAATTCATGTTTGTATAATATAATACATAATTTTGCTATAGTTTGATACTTCATTTTGGGATAGTATGATACATTATGTCAGTTTAATATAATTTTCAATGTTACTTTAGTGTAATACATAATATTGGTTTAATGTAATTCATAATGTTCTTGAACTTTTGTAATTTTGTTTTCTTGACAGAAAGTGATATTTCCAACTTGAGTGAGTCTCGTTTGGATGAGAACCAAAACCAAGATGGTAAGGACAGTCTGTTATACAAGATGTTTTCTTCTTTTCTCCTCTTAGCTGTATGGAACTTTTCATTATTTTTCTCAGTCCCCATTGATCTTCTTTTCACTTGCACACACATGAATGCATCCACACATACAAACAACTGTTTGTCAAAATGCCATACATACACTTACAAAATATAATCACACACACACACAAGTTGCTCTCCTGTCAATGACAATTCCTGTACTATGTGTGTGTGTGTATATATATATGTATATACACACATATTCAGCACTGTAATTGACTGTATGTACATGTGTATATCACAGTAGTTGAAAATAGAAGGTTAAATTGATTCAGTTATAAAAATCAGTTACAACCATATTAAATGCAGATGTTTTTCTGAGTGTGGCAGAAAAATTTCTAGAGCAACAAAGAAGAAATGAATTTCTAATGAGGGTGAGTCAGAAAGTTATGCAATTTATATTTGAATAACTTACTGACTCACCTTTATACAAGGTATGCATGTGTGTTTGTGTGTGTGTGTGTGTATGTGTAAGGTCCAGTAATGATTCAGTAATGGCAGTTGATACTTTTTGTTATCTAGATAATATAATCACTTTGAATGTGTGTGTGTGTGTTATTTGAGTAAAGATAATTAAATAAGAGACCAATTGGAGCATCCATCCACCCATCCATCCATGGTAATGTACAACTGCATACAGAGATATATATCAACATATTGGGGTTTATTTCTGTTTTTCTTTTTACAATTTATATTTTATATTTCTAGGTGCTTGTAACCAAAACAGTCAGGAAAATAAGGAACTTGTCATCAAATGCCTGTTTAATTACTATGTGGAAAGTAATTATAATGAACTGATAAAAAAGTTTTGGAATGAAGCTGTTCCAAGTCTCCGTATCAGTGGACAAGATGATATATCTGATAGGTAAAAGTTTAAACTTTTAAAAATATGTGTGTGTCTATAATGTGAAAATCACTTTTTGTCACAGTAATGAGTGTTTTCTAGACTGTTTTCTATTTGTACAATGACCTCTGTATCTCTGAACAAACTAGCTGTATATCTAGTTTACATGTATGTTATATCTTACATATAAAACTACCTCCTCATATCTGTCCCTCATTTCCATGTCTTGCAATACTTATGCAAGCGAAAGTTAAATTATGTCAAAAAGAGTATTTAAAAGCTGTGAACTGTTCATTAGTCCACAAATATATTAAAATTTGAAGGATTTTTAGAAAACTTCTCAAGGTCCACTGAAAACGTGCTGGTGGCACGTAAAAGCACTCACTACACTCTTGGAGTGGTTGGCATTAGGAAGGGTATCCAGGTGTAGAAACTCTGCAAGATCAGATTGGAGTCTGGTGCAGCCATCTGGTTCGCCAGACCTCAGTCAAATTGTCCAACCCATGGAAAGCGGACATTAAATGATGATGGGCTTCTTTTAGTTTCCGTCTACCAAATGCATTCACAATTGTGCCTCACTGTTGGATTGAATCTAGAACCATGTGGTTGGGAAGCAAACTTCTTACCACACAGCCACAAATGTACTGTTTTAAAAAAGACTCTATACTTCAGAGTTAGGTGAAACAATATTGTTCTGGATGTGAGGGATTTTTCCCCAATCAAAACTGCTGCTTCAGGCTTTTCAGCTGTACACAGGCATTAAATATTGTTAATGTTTTTACTAAAAAGCTGCTTATATTGCATAATTTGGATGAATAAGGAATTTTTTCTTTACGTTGCTACTTGTTTGGATTTGTAAAAGAGTCAATACTGTTGACTGAATTGATCAATATACATTTTAACTCATTGATTCTGAAAGAAGGCCTAACTGACTGAAGCAGAATTTGAACTTAAAATGTAGGAAATCAAATACTGTGTAGCACTTTACACCAGTGTTCTTTAGTTTTCTTCAATCCAAATTCTCAATAGAAATAAGGAAGTGAAATAAGATAATCTATTTAACCCCTTAGCTTTCAGATTACTCTATCAAATGTAATTCTTATTTATTCTCACTCTTTTGAATTGGCTATGGGTTATCTTGAAGTTTCGAGACTTTGATGATGTGGATACTTATTTTTAGAATGACATTGTAGGATAAGTGTGAGAGGCTGGATCTGCCCATTTTAAATATGAAACAGGCAGAATATTTAAGCCAGAGAAAGTCAGCTTAAATGCTAAAGGGATAAGGAAAATATTTTGACCTGAAATTTTTATTTTATTTTCCAGTGATCTTGAGAAAAGCAGACTACCTCCACATCCCAACATCGTGACCATATACAATGTATTCCATGGAAGTCTTCCTGACTTACCTGAATCTGTTGAGAACTTTAAATCTGCTCTGCCACAGAATCTGTATCCTGAGAGTTTCGGTCGAAGTATGACACTATGCCTGATAATGAAAAGGTATTTTCATCATTGTTTTCTAATTAACAATTTGTAATCAAGCAACCAGGATCCTTAGTGGTTTCTTCAAATTTTTATTTGTGATCAATATTTATTTTCTCAACTTAAGACAGGTAAAAATTGAATGATTTACATGTGTTACTGATAGCACTTATATTTTTTTTTTACTTAACTATTTCACATTTTATGTGCTTTTTATAAATCTATAAGCCTATTATATTGTCATTTCACCCTTCTGATACCAAACTGCCTGAAAGTATCCTTGGTTCTTTAATGCAAATTCCCTGTTTTAATGTGATCTAAATTAAAATTTCATACTAATATATATTCTAAACATCAGCCTTATAATGACAAAGTTGTGTTATTAAATTCTTTGTTGTTTTCAAAATTAATTGACTCAACGGCTGTGTATTTTAACATAAATATGGTAACAAAAGGGCTAAGCATATACAGTGTTTATTTTCCTAAACCTTATTTAAGCTTATTTTATCATAATATTTAGCAAATTTCATCACCACAATGTATCATAAGGAAGTGGCATTTAACTTACTAAAAATTATAGCCAATTCTTCCTCAAATTACAACTCATGATCTTAAAAAAGAACATATGGGATAATGTGGACGACCTTTAATTATAGATATCCACAGTCAAAGGTGACTTGAGGTTGAACAATATGTGTCACTCAGCTGCAAGAAATAGCAACCAAATCACTTACATATTACACTCCCACCACCTAGACATCAGGGAAAGACATTAGATAAACTAGCTTTAGATCTACTAGACCTGTATCTTGGGGAAAAGAAGATGGGATGGTCATGGCTGGAGTGCCTATAATCATAGGTCTACTTGATCGTGGCTGAGCAGACCAAACAACAAAACAACTATGCTAAACTGCTTATACACATACACAAACCTGCTCATGAACAGCTATATATATATGATGATGATGATGGCAAGGCACTTTGGTACAGCTATGGGTATGATGTTTTGGATTCTGTCCTACTGTTCGTATGTTGGGCAAGTGTCTTCTACTTTAGCCTTGGGCTGACCAAAGCCTTATGAGTGGATTTGGTGAACAGAAATTGAAAGAAGTCTGTAGTCTTGATGATGATGATGATGAGGTGTATTTGTATCTCATTGTATTCACATTGCTTGATAGTCGTAAAAGAATATCACTGTCTTACAAGTGATGGTGTTTTTTTAGGGGTTGGTTTCTCATCAGAGATTTAATTAGAGTTTTAAGGATTTGGTTTAGTGTTTTTCAACTTAACTGGGGAATAGAAATAAGCTAATCACTCACATACACATATAATGGTCCCCAACATAACACATAATCATGAATTCATGTACACCCCTCCCCCCACACACAATCTACAGATACAGAACTTTGCATCTTATTATAAAATCTACACTGTTTTTACCTGTTAGATCTCTGATTGTTATTAAGTGTCCAGTTCCTAGATTTTTATATATGTACATTGTACCTGGCTGGATTGAAATAACGATCCTTTGTTTGTGAACTAAGAGTAAATAAGTTAGGGACAGGGGGAGGTAATCAAAGATATATGAAACCAAGTGTATATGTTTTAAGTATGATAGGCAGATTACTAGTTTGAACTAATACTATTTTTATTCAGTTTGTTGATAAATGTGATATTAGTGGTTTTTCAATCACTGTTTAACTCTATCAGCTAATTTTTGGTTAACATGTAGTATTAGTGGGTACTTGCTACTGATGAAGATTCCCCAGGAGATGATGAAGATCTCCCAGAAGTAGAAATTTGTATTTATCAATGCCACTGCTACTGTTTGGTGATTTTTGCCTGCTGCTGATATATTTCTGTGTTTTTTAACACAATATGTCTATAACAGATGCTTTCTCAAGATGAATATTGCAGTTTAGAAGGCTTTCAACAGTGTGTGTGCTTTAAGTATGGTGTATAGATTGCTAATTCAAGTTAATGCTACTTCCTCTATCACAAAAACAAAATTCTACTGCAAGAGTATTGAAGAAAACAATAGAAGAAGTCTTCTAGATAAAAGCTTCATTAGTCTTCATTTGGAAATAAAGATCCCTGTTTTCAGATTCAGTCTCATACTATATCCACGTTCATGAACAAGACATCTGTTGATGATTGGAAATTAGCCTTTTAGCATTCAGATTATTCTGTCAAATGTAATGTTTATTTATTCACATTGTTTTAAATTGATCATGCACTTACATTTTCAATGATGTGATTGCTTATCTTTTGTATGAGCTGACCAGTTTGAAGATAAAATTGGTAAAATAGTTGAACCAGATATGACCAGTTTAAATGCTAAAAGGTCAAACCAATGTTTTGCAGATGTAAATAATAAATAGGCATAGGAGTGGCTGTGTGGTAAGTAGTTTGCTTACCAACCACATGGTTCAGTCCCACTGTGTGGCACCTTGCGCAAGTGTCTTCTACTATAGCCTCAGGCCAACCAAAGCCTTGTGAGTGGATTTGGTAGATGGAAAAGGAAAGAAGCCCGTCGTATATATATATATATATATGTTTGTGTGTGTATATGTTTGTGTGTCTGTGTTTGTCCCCCCAACATCACTTGACAACCGATGCTGGTGTGTTTACGTCCCTGTAACTTAGCGGTTTGGCAAAAGAGACCGATGAAATAAGTAATAGGATTACAAAGAATAAGTCCTGGGGTCGATTTGCTTGACTAAAGGCGGTGCTCCAGCATGGCTGCAGTCAAAATGACTGAAACAAGTAAAGGAGTAAATATTTTAAAAATTATGTTCTTTCTTTATAGATGATGTAAATAGTGTAAAAAAATCAACAATTTTATTAACAAGAATCTATCTCAGATGCTTTTTTTCTTTTTTCTTAACTCACCAGATACGAGATGACATTGAGTGATTATCTTCAAACAAAGAATCCTTCTATGCGAGTCAGAGTGATGTTGTTCACACAACTCTTGGAAGGTATTCGACACATGATTAAACACCAAGTGGCACACCGTGATCTCAAACCAAATAATATTCTCTTGGAAGATGTTCCATTGGACGATTCTTCTGGTGAGGGACAAAGAATCTCTTTTATTCAATTTGGTTTTTTTCCCCCATTTTTTAAAATTCTATTTTTAGTGTAAACATGGTTGTGTGCTTTCCTGAAATGCCAGTGTATAAGCAAAATCAAAGCACTTCAAGTCGGCTGCAATGAGGTTGCTATAATTGTTTAAAATCTTAGGAAGGTGGTACTCCAGCATGGCTATAGTCCAATGAGTGAAACTAACGAAAGAACGATTTCAGTTGGATTATTTTCTCTTTGTCTTTGTGAATAGAAAAAAAAAACGATTTATTTTGTTCTTTTTAATTTTTTTCTAGATGTTTGTCCTCATCTTGTTATCTCGGATTTTGGTTGTTGTTTTGCTGGAAAATCTTCTGGAATGATGGTACCATATGATTGTGCAAAGGATGGGAATGCTGTGTTCCAGGCTCCAGAGGTTTGTTATCTTACATTTTGAATATGGTGTGACTGGTAAGAAGTTTGCTTCCCAGTAAAAGAATCAAACAAATAAAACAACAAAAGAATATGTGTGTGTGTGTGACTTTTTGTTTTGACATCACTTGATTGTTGTGAATGAATGCCACCATCATGTATGTAGCATCTTTCATTCTCAATCTTCCATGAAAACATGTCTGATTATGGGGAAAATATTACTTTGGAAACAGATGAGGATTGTAGAAAATGCGCTTCAACAAAATTTCGTCCAACTCAGGCAAACATAGAAAAGTGGACTTAAAAACAATAATGATAATCATCATCATGACTAGCACTATGACCCAGCGTTGCTGGGTCATAGTGCTAGTGCATGCATAGACAGCTGCGTGCATGCGCACGTACACGTGAGTACTGTCCAAGTCTCTGACCAATCACAGCTAATTGGCTTTCAATTGGCGTATCAAGTTCCAGGCATTTTGATTGGGTTTTGGATAGAAAATTCACAAAAAAGTCACTTCTATTGATTTTTTAATGGCTTTGCAGAGTGACTGGGGAAATGTAAAAATGTGCACGACCACCCTTGGATGGTTTTGAATGACCATAGAAAGTGCGAGCCCTGTAACTGAAAAATTGTGGATTTGTATAAAGGACACACACACAGACATTTTGCCATTTATATATATAGAGATTACTCATATCACAATATAATTTACCCAATACACTCTCTAAAGTGGTTGATGAACAAATGGGGACAAGAGTTAAGAGGACTCTTTAGTCTTACTGAGGTAATGACAGCCTCTCTAATACTAGTGCCACGGAAAAATACACCCAGTATTGTCTTTAAAGTGGTTGCTGGTAGGTAAGGCATTCATCAATTGAAACCATGCCAAAAATAGAACGTGTGAATGAGATATGATCTGTCTGCAAATAAAATCTGACTTGGTTCTCTGCATTCTCTGAGTTCAAATCATGCAGGAGTCAACTCTGCTTCACAAGTGCCTGGATGGTAGATTAGAATTGTTAGTGTCAGGCAGTGGTCTTCAATCAGTTTTTCTATCATGGACTGATTTCATGCAAGACTATTTTCCCATAAATCATGGGATCATGCGCATAACACAATGAAGTGCATAATATGTAATTTGACTATTACGTATATAGCACATATATATATATATATATATATATATATATATATGTATTACATATATAATGTAATAATTTCCTGCAGACTGTGATAGTCAATAAAATAGAAATAAAATTTTAAAATTTATTCTTTCTGTGCCACCTGGTACAAAAGGATCCATGGCCCAGGACTGGTCTGTGGCTCAATGGTTGCAGACACCTAACTTAAGGGACCTATTTCAGCTTCTTTGCACTTTGATAGCAGCAACAACCTACAACAACATCGATGCCAAGCTGTATTAAACCCTGTTTTTCATTTGGATAACATCATTAGCATTAATGAAGAGAGAGATGTGTGGATGGTGCAAGCATGGCTGTGTAGTTAACAAGATTGCTTTCTAACCAGGTGGCTTCAGGATCCGTCCCAGTGTGTGGTACCTTGGACAAGTGACTTCTACTATAACTCCAGGCTGACCAAAGCTTTGTGAGTGGATTTGGTAGAAGGAAACTGAAAGAAACCTGTTATGTATATATAATGTGTGTGTCTTTGTGTTTATCTCCCTCCATTCCTTGATGACCAATATTGGTTTGTTTCTGTTCCTGTAACTCAGCAGTTCAGCAAAAGACACTCATAGAATGAGTGTCAGGCTTAAAGAAAAAAAAGTACTGAGGTCTATTTGTTCAACTAAAGGTGTTAAAGATAAATATCTAACCTTCTGACTCATACTAGTCGGGAAAAACCGATGTAAAGTAAATGGATGCTGGAAAAGACCAACTCCAACATCAGATGTAGGATGTTTATGGTGTATTATATTACAAGTTAGCATTTTCTTGAGAGAGATTTGAGTATTTGTGAAGTTGTTCATTGGACAAGACACCATCTCTGCTGGGACTGATACCTATATGATTCCAATCAGAGGCTACTCTGTGTTAAAAGTAACAGTGCATTTATGATCTCTTTTTAAAAGGTATCTGATGCGAAGTCTGATAGACTGGTTGATTGTTCTAAAGTTGATCTTTGGGCAGCTGGAATCTTGGCATTTGAAATCTTTGGCATTAAGGATTTGTTTGATCTGAGAACAAAAGAAAGGGAAGAATTTCCTGGTAAGTGTCACAATTTTAAATTCTATTTAGTATTTTTCAAGTGAAAGCCTTTTTTCTGTTTTTTTTTTCTATTTTGCAATCCAAGCTACCAAAGAAGTCTGTCAGTTGAAGCTAATTAACAACACTACCCTCCTCCTCCTCCTCCTCATCATCATCATCATCACCATCATCATCAGCAGCAGCAGCAGCACCAAAACATCATCACCATAGTTGTTGTTTTTTTCTACTTTCAACATAGATTCAGGTATGGCTGTGTGGTTAAAAAGCTTGCTTTGTAACCACATAGTTTTGGGTTCAGTCTCATTGTGTGACACTTAGGGCAAGTGCCTTTTATTTCAGCTCTCTGTGCATAAAAGACTTGTGAGTAAATTTGGTGGACAGAAACTGAATATATATAGGCAGCGAGCTGGCAGAAACGTTTGCATGCTGGACGAAATGCTTAATGGCATTTCGTCTTTTGTTACATTCTGGGTTCAAATTCCACCGAGGTTGACTTTGCCTTTCATCCTTTTGGGGTTGATAAATTATGTACAAGTTATGCACTGGGGTCGATGTAATCGACTTAATCCCTTTGTCTGTCCTTGTTTGTCCCCTCTATGTTTAGCTCTTTGTGGGCAATAAAGAAATAAGAAACTGAATATGTATACATATATACCCATATACAGAGTTGTTAACTCATGAGACAAAATACTTGGCGGCACTTTTTCTGGCCTTTTACATTCAAAGTTCAAATACCACCAAAGGTCAACTTTATCTTTCATCCCTTTTGGGTCAATAAATCCCAGTCAAGTACTGGGTGTCATTGTAATCAATTTGCCCCTTCCCTTCAAAATTTCTGGCCTTGTGCCAACATTAGAAGGACTTGTACATAAACATGCAGTTCAAAGTTTTCTTCCAGTGACCTCTGCAGAAAATATCTTGACTCCCAACCACTGCCACCACCTCAATGAAAGAACCTATATGCAGTTGCCCCTTGACTTACCTCTATACATGATGGCCAAATTCCCACAGCACAACCTTCCACCATCCCTCTGCCACTGCCCTCATCATTTCCTTTATTGTTGCTTTTTAATAATTGTTCCTTTTCTTTGGTCCCTTCATAGATTTCATCCCACCTGTGATACAAAGAGTGATTGATGGCCTGATGATTAAAGACCCTACTCAGGTAGATATAATTGATTACCTTATAGATATAATTGATTACTTCATCTGTTGATATGCAGTTATGTTTCTTTTTCTTTGTCGTGGCTTAAGTTAGAAGGAGGAAGTTGACCTCCCATGTTGATAGGAAACTATTATCTTCAGCATTAAGGTCCTGACCATAATGCTTGCAACTTCACATTTGACTCAGTGACTGGCTTTTTGTTTTTTATAAAGTTCTTAATACAGCCCTGACCCAAGGAGCATCCAGGATATGACAGTTGGAGGGAGAGAGAGACAGTGTAGCACCAGCATTTGGTTCTTAATCCCTTTCAGCTGTGTTGAATGGAGCAACATGAAATGAAGTGCATTTACACTGGACACTACCTGTTCCAGGAATTGAACCAATGACTTTATAATTGCGAACCCAATACCTTAGTCACTAGGGCACATGACAGTCAGCCTCTCTACTTTGCTTTCTGAAACTGGATTAAATTAATGTATCACTTAAAGTCTGCAAATTTAGATAAGTTTGTATGGGGAGACTAAAAAGGCTTGCGAGTTTGATTCCTGGTGGTGCATTGTGTCCTTGAGCAAGTTTTTCATTGCTCACTATTTTTCATTGCTCACTATTTTTCATTGCTCCTGTTCACTCAGCTGACAAAAAAGAGTTGTATCTGTAATTCAAAGGGTGAGCATAGTCACATTCTGTGTCACACTGACTCTCCTCAAGAACTGCGTTAAGGGTACATGTGTTTGTGGAATGCTCAGCCACTTATGTGTTAATTTCATGAACCGGTTTTTTCATTGATTGGATCAACTGGAACACTTGTAACCCTTGGAGAGCCAGGCCAGGATTCTTGTCTTTCTATAGAATACAGGCTTTATCCAGATTTTCAGACTCCACTAAATAATGTTTGTTGTTGCAGATGACCACTGCTTCCTTAGACTTTAGTTTCTATAGAATACATCTATGAATGCTTTTGAACAGTATTCAGCAAGAGTTAATCTCTGGACAGGATGAGATCACAATAATCCCAAGATGAAGCAATTTCATTTCACTAATTCTGTTAAAGCTCTTGTAAAAGCCATGAATGTTACAGTATTCCATTATCTTAACAATTTTGTCTTTTGAACCGAGTGAAAAGAAGAAAACAGTTTATATCTAGGAATGTTATAATGGCTGTTACCTTGTTGACTCTGAATAGTTATTCAATTTTCTGAATTTCAGCGTCTTGATGCCATCACTGCCTGCAATATATTAAACATCTATCTTTGGAACTCGTCCTGTGATATGAAGCAGCAACCAAAATCCTTTTTACAACAATTGGCAAAAAGTGATGAACCAAAGGATTCTCCAGTTATCACCTTGAAGGAAAACTTTGTGAAACATCTCAACATCAAACTCTTATTTGATGCTATATCTTTTGTTTATCCCAACTTCACCTCTCCTGTAGACCTGAGGGAAGTTGCTCAACAGTTTACAAATTATAACAGAGAAAAGCTTATTGTGCCAGTTTAATTTGGGATCAGCTTGTGTGTGACAATTGTACAAAGAATTAAATAAATATAGAAAAGAACGCAAACAACAACAAAAAAAAAAGAATATTTACTTTGAAGAGTTAAATTTTCTTTATAATGCATGAAAATTAATTAGAAAATTCCAGTGGATATAAAATGAACAGGTTATCTTTGTTTCTTTTTTTTTTTATATCTTTGGTGTTTATATGAAGCATAATGGACAAGAAAATAGGGTACCAAGGAATCAAAAAACTACTTCATGAATTTATATATCTATTCTAAATGTTTCATTGTGTCCATGAGAAAGATTTCTAATTCTTCATACTTTCAGTTGATCTTCAGTTGTATGGAAATAAGTGCCGGGTTTTTCGAGTGAAGTTGCCTGTGAGAGATGAGCAACTTATCAAGAAAGGAAGTTCTGTTTTGCTTCCGTTTAATGCTACATAAAACTTTTTTTTAATGTTAAAAGTCAGAATGATGACTCAACATTCTCTCAGGTGCTGTTCATATCTTCCTCCTTTGACAATTCATCTGATGTCAAAAGGTCAAGTCAGTGGCTTGACCTTTTAGAGTTATCAATCAATAAGGTAGCCAATGCTTGATCTATAAATGAGACCAGTGATCCCAGTTCCTTTCTGCCTACATCCACACAAATTGAATTCAGTTCTGCATAAACAAAAATCTTCATGGTTTTCCAGTGCTGTTACTGCTTCCAACAGTGGATTATTTGTCTTTTTCGTACGGATTTACAACAAGGTCAACTAAAGATGATTGAGAATTGTCTTACTCATGGACACAGTGCAGCACCAATACCAATATACAATATCTTAATACTGTAGTTCTTTCTGTTATCTTATTGACTTGGCCATGGTGTGTAGATATGTATATAATTTGCATGTTATTCAAAACATTAATCAAAAATTACTATGAATAAGAAATAAAACATTTTTTAATTTTGCATATATACTGTTGTGTCTGGGAAGAGTCATTTTCTTTTTGTGCCTTATAATGTAACACACTCACCGGTAAAATTTCCACTTATTTCTTATTTTTATTTACCTAAAATTTTCGTTGCGTCTTGCAACCTTTACAATAGTGTAAATAACAGACAGAGTCAAGACTATTGCAAAGGTTGCAAGACGCAACGAAAATTTTAGGTAAATAAAAATAAGGAAAAAAGTGGAAATTTTACCAGTGAGTGTGTTACATTATAAGGCACAAAAAGAAAATGAGACTCTCCCCAGATAACAGAATATGCTTCACGAACTCATATAAAGAATCTTGCAAATCATCTCCAAAAACGAAATTATATATATATATATATATATTGAAAAGTGTTTTATTTATTTTTTATTCAAAGTAATTTCTAATTAATTTTGAAATTAGAAATTACTTATCTACTTGTATGAAAAATGTATATTATGATATATTTAATGCAATTTTAACGGCAAAATTTGGGTTTTGAGGCCTGCTAATAATAAGTGAAGGGGTTTAAAAAGAATTCTTAGAAAATAATTTGTTGTGAACAATCTTAATCTGTAAATTTGATTTTTATATTAATCGTCTTTATGCTAGAAGTTGTCTTGAAATTGTGTTTAATTATTAGCAATACTAGATTAGAGCACTTATTCTTTTTAAGGTGTGTGTTTGGCGACACATTTTGCAACCAGTGCACACAAGAAACTGATGTGAGCACAAGTTACTGAAAATAATATAGTATTGTCAATTATACTAGAAACTGACTACTAAAAATTAGGGGAAGCTTTTTCACCATAATAAACTACAGAGTATAATTGTAAAAACGTGTGCATGTAAATGTAGAAATTCCCCAAATATTTCAAAATGCAAACTGAATGAATGGAAAGTACATTTGCAAAATGAATGTGTCTTTGGACAGTTTCATGTTCACTGTGTTTTCTATTTTATAATGTATGCTTTAAATGTGTGCAGTATTATCATTCATTTTTGTTTTACATCAAAATTTTGCATACATACTTCCAATCATACTCTAGCTTGTATGTCAATGAACAGATGACATATGATGCAATGTGCAGTAATAAACATAAGAAAATGTGCCGATCAGTTTATAACAAGTTTTTAACATTCACTCTACATTATGAAAAATGTGCACTGTCAGACTGAACATCTTATGAATGACACACAATGTTAAACACACCTAATCTCTATAATTTGGGTGCCATAATAAACTGCATTCAGTACACTGTTAAATGTGGGGTTCAGAAGTTCCTTTTGTCTTCAGTGACTATCTCTTTAATGCTGGTGTTATGGAAAAAAAATGTACTTAATATGTAAAAGGATTGGTGTTAGAAAGGGATCCAATCAGAGAAACCAAACCAAAAATGGAACTTATGAATGAGATCTTCCAACTCATCTTGTTGAATCCATGCCAGCAGCATGGGAAGTGGATGGGGGAAAAATGCTGATTATTCACCAAGAACTTTGTTACTTGTCTGTCATTAGATATAGTCTGCAACAGGTATGGCCACCGGCATTAAGAGTGACTAAAATATCAAAGTTACACTTATAACACCACCAGGTATTTAAATAAATGGTTACAGGCATTTTACTCTTAATGAAATTATAAATTTCTTTGCTTATGATTATGTAATAAATATTTTAATTCTTAAAATATTTCAATAAATATTTTA
The DNA here is from genome assembly GCF_006345805.1 of Octopus sinensis. Classification (NCBI taxonomy): domain Eukaryota; kingdom Metazoa; phylum Mollusca; class Cephalopoda; order Octopoda; family Octopodidae; genus Octopus; species Octopus sinensis. The sequence continues at coordinate 34,814,774 of NC_043008.1, forward strand.
AAAACCTTGATGTAACAGAAAACTCATCTAGGTTTGCTGTATAATTCTGTTGTGATACAATTACCTTTGTTAAATATAGGAATTGTATTCAATCCTTGTCAAATAAATAATGCATATCAAATAAATACATATCAAAAAAATAATAAAAAAGAAATAAAAATCATTGATTATTTTGAACTTAAGTAAAATATTACGAAATTTTTACTCTTGATGCCTAAGAAACTCATTGCATTGAACATGAGAATTGAGTGAGAATTGTGTTTGGTGATAACATCCCAAATAGATTAATCGTTCATATAAGAAACATAAGGCAGCAAGCTGGCAGAATCATTAGTATGCTAAGCGAAATGCTTATCAGTATACTGTGTGGCCTTATGTTCATCATCATCATCGTTTAATGTTCTTCCATGCTGGCATGGATTGGATGGTTTGACAGGAGCCTGCGCCATGCTTCTGTGTCTGTTTTGGCATGGTTTTACAGCTGGATGCCTTTCCTAACATCAATCACTCTGCAGAGTGGACTGAGTGTTTTTTTTTTTTATGTAGCACTCACACAGGAGAGGTCTGTTTTGGCATGGTTTTTACAGTTGGACACCCTTCCAAATGCCAACCACTTTACAGTGTGGATTGGATGCTTTTTAAGTGGCACCTGCACTAGCAGGGCACCAAGTAACTTTGCATGACAAGGGATCTTTGAAAGGAGAGGAGGTGATCTTGTGTCTGATGACAAAAGGCTAATGTAACAGAGACAGAAACAGATGTCTTGCAGTAGAGGAGGTACATGGTTATGCAGCCAGAGAGAGGGAGAGAAAGAGAATGAGGGTAAGGAACAGGTGTGCTGCTGAAGAGGAGAGACAGGGTTATTCAGAGAGAGCGGGGGAATTAACAAGAAAGAGTTGTGCTGCTGTAGAGGAGATATATGGTTATCTAGCCAGAGGTAAGAGCAAGAGAAGTGGGGAGAGAGAGTGATCAAGAATGAGGGTAGAAACGGGTTTGTTGCTGTAGAGGAAGTATATGATTACTCAGCCAGAGGGAAAAGTACAAGGAAGAGTGAGTAGGTAAGAGCGAGAGAGGGATGAGGGCAAGTGCCATCAACTTAACTACTGGATATGAATACAAAAAAAGAAAAACAAGAAGAATAAAATCTGCTGTCAAGCTGGTGTGGCTGAACCAGTCTGATCTCAAGCTCAAATTCACAGCCTCCATGGCAGTCCATGGTTGGGTGGAGAGAACATATTGAGGCTTTCGTCCTGCAGTGGACGAATCCAACAAGAAAAAGTTCCCTATACAGGCACAGTTGAAACTGCGTTGAGAAACTTTCTTCCCAACTGTGTGGTGTTGGGTTCAATCCTACTGCATGACACTTTGGGCTGTCACCTACTATAACTCTAGGCTGATCAGAGCTTTGTGAGAGGATTTGGTTGAAGGAAACTGAAATAAGCCTGTTGTGTGTGTGTGTGTGTGTATCTTTGTGTCTGTTAGTTGACCCCCCCACTACCACTATTTGACAATCAGTATTGGTTTGTTTACATCCCCATAACAGCAGGTACATTAAAGAGATAAGTAATCAGGCTTAAAAGAAAATAAGTACTTGGGGCAATTTTTTTGACAACCCTTCAGAGTGGTGCCCCATCATGGCCACAGTCTAACGGCTGAAACAAATGAAAGATCCTGTGAGATTCTATCAAGTCTGGTTTAATAGACAGAGGAAAAATACTGAGCTACAGAATACAGTTTGCAAATAGTTTTAGATAATGTTTATTATGAGGGGGAGAGATTTACGACAAAGGACAACTAAACCTTTGAGACCAGCAGCTGTGAGCCAGAAAACAGATCTGTAAAGTGAATTAGATTTATAGCTAGGTTGGTGCTCTCATGATGGTGGAAAGGCAGCAGAGCCATAAAGTCCTATCTCATAGGGGACAGGACTGGAAGGAATACAAAAAAAAAAAAAAAGACAGGTAGGGTGCAAGGAAGGATATCAGGTTGTTAGATGTGAAGCATATCTAGTAAGAAGAAAAGCTGAAGATGAGAAGCTTGTGGGGCTTCTGGTTACAGGGCTGTACATCAGTGTGAGTTAGGACATGTCAGTGAGATCCTTATGAAATGATAATGGCACTTATACTGTCTTATGGAAATATTGTTTTGAATATTGCTAAATAAAGAAAAATTACCTCAGGTGGCCCAACAGAAATATTATTGTCTAATGAAGCTGAAAGTACTACTAGGGGAAGGGATTGTTCCTGAGGTCTTGAAACTATCAGGAGAATTAGGATACTTGCTAATTACTTACATATTAATCAGGTAGTGCAGGGAGATGTAATCCCCAATGATTTGTTTAGCAGTATCATTTTATCAATAGCTAGAAAAGAGTAAAGACCCCCTTCGGTCATGAATGACCATAGGATTGCAACCAGAAAGTTCCCCTCTGAGGCACAAGTCCAGGTAAGGTTATTTATGGAAAACCACCAGTCTCCCCTTTCCACTGATGTTATCCAGGGAAAGGCGAAGGCTGATACAGCTTGGCACCAGTGATGTCACCACTCATTTCTATAGCTGAGTGAACTGGAGCAATGTGAAATAAAATGTCTTGCTCAAGAACACAACATACAGCCTGATCTGGGAATCGAACTCACTACCTCATGACAGCGAGCCCAATGCTCTAACAAACGAGCCTTGTGCTCCCACTAGAAGGACAATCAGATTAATGAAGCAAGTCATGAAAATGGCAGAGGAAATTCTAGTGCAGCTAATCATGAAGAGAATTAACTTGAATGATATATAGGTTAGATTTGTGCTTGAATGTAGAACCACTAACTTCAGAAGTTCCTAGATATGATAAAGCCACTACACTTGGTATTCATTGATTTGGAGGAGACTTCTGACATAGTACCTTGCACAGTAGTCTGATGTCATGAAGAAAATTTCATGTAAATGAATGACTTGTGAGTCATATATAGGGGCCATGTATATCAATAAATTCAGTGAGGAAGTTAGAATGCAGGGAGGTGCCCCTCAGGGTTTGGTTCTCAACCCCTCCTATTTATTGTTTTCCAGACCATAACAGAGTTCAAGACCAGTTATCCTTAGGGATTCTTGGATATCAGTGACTTAATTTTCACAGCTGTATCAATCAAAGAATTAGAAGGAAAGTTCCAAAAGTGGGAAAAAGGCTAAGAATTGAAGGCCTAATGATCTGTAGCACAGACAAAAGTTCTGTTAAGCAAGAAAGAATACAAGATACTATGCAGTGGGACTGAACCTAGAACCGTGTGGTTGGGGAGCAAACTTCTTACCACACAGCCACACCTTTCTAAATATTTCATTTTGTGTTCTTAAATGTGGTGCTCACATACTGTAGACCATGTTTCAACAACATCACTGTCAGACACTAAATAAAATCTTTACATACAAGATGTTATCAAAAAGTTCTCCCACCCTAACCCTAACCCTAACCCTAAAATAGATTGAAATGCAATAGATCGATACTAGGGTCATAATTATGGATGACATTTTCATTTGACACCGCTAGAAAAAAATCCCATTTTCTGTAGCGGTGTTGTATGAAATTGTCACCCATAATTATGACCCTAGTATCGATCTATTGCATTTCAATCTATTTTCGCAAATGTAAATAAACCCAATCTGTTTCTTAAACAAGGGACATATTCATACAGCACAGAATCTTTTCCCCCCAAATGGAGGTGAGCGATTGGTTAAAATTGCCGAAATGCTCGAAATTTCCGACGAAATATCTTACAAACTATAGAATTTTCTCAATAAAGCCAAGAAAAAATGATGTTTTATAAACACATTCTACCAGTATACGAAGTTTAAAAGTGTTTAGTTAACTAGAAATTGTGTTGACATCTGCCGTTCAAAAGGAAAAGATCCATCTTTTTCTCTTGGCTTTATTGAGAAAATTCTATAGTTTGTATGATATTTGTTTTTTTTTCTTCAATTTCTGCAATTTCAACCAATCAATGACGTCTATTGAGGTGAAAACATTCTGTGTCGGATGAATATGTCCCTCGTTTAAGAAACAGATTGGGTTTATTTACATTTCTGAAGAAAAAAAAGATACCCTTCCCCCACCCCTAACCCTAACCCTAAAACAGATTGAAATGCAATAGATCGATACTAGGGTCATAATCATGGGTGACAATTTCATATGACACCGCTAGAAAAAAACTGCCGTTCAAACCGAAAAGATCCAATTTTTTATTAAACAAAGTAAATAAAACACAAAAACACAAAGTAAGGATCGACTAGTCACGACTAGCTAGCGCGGATGCGCGAGTACGCGCACCGGGACCACCCTTCTTAAGTAGTACCCATTTTTGTCCCATGTGCTAACGATTCTGCTATCTTGCTGCCTTCAGAAAAACGAATAATATTATCAGCGATTGTGACATCGACCTTTATTAGGAGAGTGGCACCACTGTGAAGGGTGTGTGTTTGAGCGAGTCGTTGATATATTGACGAAATGGCATCTCCCGTCTCTCCGCTCGGTATGTAAACAACATTAACCATGTTTTATAGTCTCTCATCTACTTCGTTCAGTTTAGTGCCAGTCCTTCGGTATTGATCTAGAGAGTACTAGTGTGAGGGGAAAACGTGTTTCACTTTCTTTTTCAGTTCCTGAATCTAAGTCACGAAGGAAGGCTGTATGAATGAAGACAATCGAAAGATTGCCGTACTCTAAGTGTATGATAGCGAATTAAAAAAAATATTTCTCCATAATCGTTTGTCCGGCAAAATGTATATTCTGTTTTGCCGTTGACTGATCGGGAACTTGCCTACCCCAACAACTCCGAATAACACACACACACTCTATATATATATACATATACAAACAAAAGAAAAACTGGACCTGAAATGTATTATGTAATCATTTTAACATTGTGTATAATATTATATTAATTACTGTTTGAATCCACCATGCCTTTTTACAGAAGCTAAAAATAGTGTTGTGATCCTTTTCTGTAATTAGAATTTTATTGCATAAATGTCATATCATATAAATATATATGACATTTATGCAATAAAATACTAATTTTACTGATAAATTTCTGGGGCACTTTAAGCGAAAGGGAGACAACTTAGAATTGCTTGAAAAATAATATAAACATCGTGTGAGCTGTGGTAAATGCGAGGGTCACTACTCCCATGGCCAAACGGAACTAAATCCTTAAACGTTGGGGTTTGTCAGTGAACCATTTCTTCCAACCTGTGTCTTCTGAGACGTTTGGAGAAGTTGGACATCCGGCAGCGAAGTTCTTGTCATCGTTGGCGGCTCGTCTCACCGAGGTGTCAAGTGATTCCCGTGAGGGTGCTTGGCTATTTTAACGCCTTAGCCTTGCCATTGCCCGTGATAATGCCGCGAGCGTGTTGGCTTGTTTCAGTAGGTTCTATTGAATCTTGTGGTAAGCCACCGATTGATGCACTTAGCGTTGAATTGATGTTTATTTTTGTTTCCTTTGCCGGTATTGGATTTGTATTTTTATGTGGTTTAGTATTGCCTTTGGCGGAGGTAAAACGCGTGCACCCCTCCTAATCATTTACGTTCGCTGATATATCATATGGAAAAGATCCCATATCATATATATACATGTTAAAGGTACTACTTAAGAAAAGTGCGCGCACTCGCGCATCCGCGCTAGCTAGTCATGACTAGTCGATCCTACAACGACTACCTAGCAAAGTAAATAAAACACAAAATAAATATTTTTTAAAACAAAGTAAATAAAACAAAGTAAATAATTATTTTTAAACAAAGTAAATAAAACAAAAACACGAAGTAAGGATCGACTAGTCACGACTAGCTAGCGCGGATGCGCGAGTACGCGAGTGCGCGCACCGGGACCACTCTTCTTAAGTAGTACCCATGTTAAATATGTAAACAATCACCGGTGGGGATGGATTTCTATCAGTCATTTAATGAACAGAATTACTTGCTCCTGAATTAAGGTGAGTATCACACAGACGTGTGTTCCATTAACGTAATCCTCGGGCAGAATAAACGTGAGACCAATGTGTGACAAGGCCTTTTGAATTACAGGTACAATTCACCCGACAGGCTTTAGAAAAGTGGTAAACTCCTGTGTTTGACCCGAGCAATAAAAAAAAATTAGTGCAATAGGTGTAAAACAACATGTAGTAAACGAATATAAAAAAAAAAAAAAAAAAAATGCGCGCTGGCGAACGGATCAGGAATGTTCCGAGTCCTCTCACCACTTCCCCGTTCGTCGGCGAATTTTTTTTACTTCATATTCGTTTACTAGACATTATTTTACACCTAGTACACTTTTTTTTTTCAGTTTTGGGGTGGGGGAGGCGGGGGGGGTGCGGACTCGGATAATTCACACGAACCAGTAACCCCACTTTGACACACGGTCACAAACAGGAAAAAAATAGTGTAATTGGTGTAAAACAACGTGTAATAAACGAATATAAAAAAAAAATGCGTGCGAGCACACAGGGGGTGGGGCAGAGGACTCGGAAAATTCACTTGCTCAAGGTGCCATGCAGTGGGACTGAACCCGGAACCGTGTGGTTGGGAAGAATATCCATTTTCTTTAGGGAAAAAAATCAGATTTTGCTTTGTATTTTTATTTCATGTCATTTTAGCCTCTACAGAAGCTGAAGAAGATTTCCCAGATGACAATATCCCAGATGAAGCTCTTGTGGAACCTTCTGAAAAGTCATTATCTGCTGCTTTGAGAGCTAGGATTGAACGCAACCGACAGAGAGCGCTGATGCTTAGACAAGCCCGACTGAACAGTAAACCCTACTCAAAACCGTTAGTAGTAACTATTTAAAATTTTGTTCTAGTTTAACTTTAAGTTGGTATTGACCAATCAAAAACATTCCAAGCATGGCCATCTAATCTTTAGTTCAGACTTTGTGTATTCCGGACTACATTAATGTCAGGCATTGTGTCTCTAGTAGAAATATTACCATTATTGGATGAGGAACTTGCAGAATTGTTTGTTCATTGAACAAAATAAAATGCTCTGTCATATTTCTTCCAGATGTTAATATACTGAGTTCAAATTCAGCTGAAGCCAATTTGCCTCTCATCTTTTTTGGGGTTGATAAAATAACCAGTTAAATATTGAGGCTGGTGTAATTGACCATCCCTCTTCATCTTGTGCCAAAATCTGACAATGATTTTCTATATATCACTAGTGGAGAGATGAGTTACTGCTATCTGTAGCGGTGAAGCACCCATCACTGATGAGATCAAGGAAGATCGAAATCATGTAAATCAGTGTTCTTGGTACTGAAATTGGTGGGAATTTATCTCCCTGCTGGCAATATAAACAAAGAAGCATGCATTCTGCACCATAATCCTATATGAAAGTTTCTCTCATGGCATCTACTGCAGTAAAGTTTGTTCTAACAGAACATTCATATTTTAGTGGGGATAAATGTTACCTTTCACTTATTATTATTATTATTATTATTGTTAAGGTGGTGAGCTGGCAGAATTGTTAGCAAGCCGGACAAATTGCTTAGCAGTATTTTGTCTGCCACTACATTCTGAGTTCAAATGCCGCCAAGGTCGACTTTGCCTTTCATCCTTTCAAGGTCAATAAATTAAGTACCAGTGAAACACTGGGGTCGACATAATCGACTAGTCCCCTCCCCCAAAATTTCAAGGCCTTGTGCCTTCACTAATATGGATTATTATTATTATTATTATTATATTATTATTATTATTAGCATGCCGGGCAAAATGCTTTGTGGTATTTTGTCTGCCACTACATTCTGAGTTCAAATTCCGCTGAGGTCAACTTTGCCTTTCATCCTTTCGGGTTCGATAAATTAAGTTGCAGTGAAATACTAGGGTCGATGTATTCAACAAATTTCAGGCCTTGTGCCTATTATAGAAAGGATTATTATTATTATTATTATTATTATTATTATTATTATTATTATTATTATTATTATTATTATTATTATTATCATCATCATTATTATTATCATTATTCATCAGTGAGCTGGCAGAATCATTAGCATGCTGGACAAAATACTTAGCAGCATTTTTCCTGGCTTTATGTTCTGAGTTCAGCATTCTGCTAAGGTTAACTTTGCCTTTCATCCTTTGAGAGAGTTGATAAAATAAGGACCAGTTCAATACTGTGGTCAATGTAACCAATTTTTCCTCTCCTCAAAATTGCTGACCTTCTGCCAATAGTAGAAAGAATTATTATTATTATTATTATTATTATCAACTCAGGTTTTGTTGTAACTCTTGAAGTCTTGTATGTATAGCGGGTTTACCACCTGCAGCCTATGGTACCATGCTATCTGTTCTTTTCAACTATCTGATCCTTTCCTTATTATTCTGGTCATGCCAAGGAGGCAAACCTTTTGTAACAACTCTACTGGGCACTCTATTCTGATTTCCTTTATATTCCTCTTGGTGCCTCTTGATACTGTCCCCAAGGACCCAACATTAATTGGCACTGTCTTCACCTTCTTCATTTTCCATAGTCGGGTTATTTTGTACTTAAGAGGATTGTACACGTCTATTTTTTTGCCTTCCTTTTTGACTATTTGTGGGTCAAAGGGGCATGCAACATCAACTATATAGCCTGTGATGCACCTTGTGCACTACCCCAACCCGGTCTAGCACCTGATCTGTTTGGATTTGGTATTCTCACAGGATTTTGCAGGTCTCCAACTCCACCACTCCGCAGTTCGTGCTCATGCCACATCTTGCCTCTCTCTAGACCCCACTTTCCACACAGTTTCCAATACAGCGCTTTTGCTACCTCATCATGTCACCACAACTTATAGTGGTTTTGGCCAAGTGTAGGGCATTCATTCATGATATGGGCCATAGTTTCGTCAACTCTCTTACAGATTCTTACCATTTTACCATATTGCAGCAATGGCCAGAGTATAATGAAGGTTTGCAACAGTGAAATCGATACTGGAGCAGGATTTTTCTTAGATGAAGACCAAGAAAGAGATCTGAAGAACCAGAAAGTGATTTACGATGAAGGTAAAGATCAAACAGTAGTGGAATGGTTTTACTGTGTTTATGTGTTTGCTTTCCAATTCTCTACTCATACATGTGTCACACTGTCCTCTTCCTACCCCTCCCCACATGTGTCACACTGTCCGCTTCCTACCCCTCCCCACATGTGTCACACTGTCCTCTTCCTACCCCTCCCCACATGTGTCACACTGCCCTCTTCCTACCCCTCCTCACATGTGTCACACTGCCCGATTCCTACCCCTCCCCACATGTGTCACACTGTCCTCTTCATACTCCTCTCCACATGTGTCACACTATCCTCTTCATACCCATCTCCACATGTGTCACACTATCCTCTTCATACCCATCTCCACATGTGTCACACTGTCCTCTTCATACCCCCTCACCACATGTGCCACACTGACCTCTTCTTACCCTCCCCACATGTGTCTCACTCCTCTTCCTACCCCTCCCCACATGTGTCACCCTGTTCTCTTCCTACCCCTCCCCACATCTGTCACACTGTTCTCTTCTTGTCTCCTTCCTGTACATGTCACTCCATTCCCTTCCTGCCCCCTTCGCACGTGTGTCTCTCTGTTCTCTTCCTGTCCCCTTCTTACATGTGTCAACCTGTCATCTTTCTGTCTCTTATGTTACGCTGTTCTCTTCCTATCTTCTTTCCCACATGTATCACCTTGTCCACTTCCTGTCTCGTTCTTGCACATGTCATTCTACTTTCTTCCTTTTTAATTTTTACATGTGCAACCCTGACCACTTTTATCTCTTTCCCACATGTCATTTCAATCCCACACTAAACCGAGACAAGGGACTTAAATCTTTCGACTAAAGGGAGACCACTCTTCTCTCAGCTATAAACCCAAACTACCACTTCTCAGTCATTTCTGTTTTTGTTTTTGATTTTATTAAAGATCACCTTTACTTTTCTCAGCTACTGCCATACTGTTTCTGCCAATGAAGTTTCACAGACAAAGGGTTGCTCAACTTGAGGCTATAGCAAGAGACTTGCTCAAGCAGTGATGTAGTTGGTTCAAACCTGAAACTGAACAAACTTCTTAATCACATAGATATACCTTTCATTATCATCATAATCATCCTCATCATCGTTTTCCTCCTCCCCTCCTCCTATCTTACCATCACCACTTCTACTACCACCAGCATTTCCTCCTCCATGATCATGACCACTGCCACGACTATGATGTACGATATTTAACTGCATGGTGTAAGATATCTGAATACATGGCGTAGGATATCACACCACATGCTGTAGGATACCTACTCTCATGGTTTAAAATATCAGACCACAGGTATTGGATACCAGACCAGTTATTGTTGGATACTAGGATACCACATGATGTAGGGATAACCTATTGATTGAAATAAATCAATTCTATTTCTTGCAGCTCCTTCTTTACTAATTGGTTCCTGTAACTGTGAAAATTGTGACCAAAAGTTTACAGAGTCTTATTTGCTGAAGAACTTTGAATGTTTTGTCTGCGATTCTTGCCGGTGAGATTTATTTATTTATTTTATTTACTTATTTGCTAAGAGGTTAGTCATTGATTTGGTGAGAATGACAAAAGAGCATTTATAATTCAGCGTAAACTAACTTAACATGGATGATAATTTATGAATTTTACTCTAAAAATGGATTGTATAAGCTTTGACAATGAGATGATAAAAAAATTAATAAAAAATTAATATTGCTTCGGCAATACATATACTAAAATTGGAACGATACAGAGAAGATTAGCATGGCCCCTGCGCAAGGATGACACGCAAATTCGTGAAGCGTTCCATATTTTTCACAGCGGTGGTGCCCCAGGATGGCCGCGGCCTTTGGGCTAAAGCATTTTTAAGGATTTAAAGAAAAAAGTTGTAAATTTACTTTATACATTGTAAGTTAATGATTTCACTGTGTTTGATAAAATCTCATTTTCTTTTAATAACCATTACAAGTTTTATCATATATCATATGATATATCATGCAGGTAAAATTTAGTCTGCTAATTATGTTACCTCACTTCCCCCCCTCCACTGCTACTAAAGCTTAATGTTCCTTTCAACATGCTCAGTGTTCCCTTGGGGGCGGTACTGTCCACATTGAGAACCTTTGCTCCATACAAATGCATGTTTTCACAACAAATATGTGTATAATTATTCAGGGAAGAAAACGATGAAACATACAACCTAATTACTAAAACGGATGCAAAGACGAAATATTTACTTAACGATGTCGATCTGGACAAACGAGAACCAAAGCTGAAATTCATTGTAAGAAAGAACCCACACAACCCAAGATGGGGTGATATGAAATTATATTTAGAGTCTCAGGTAAGAAGAACATGATGTTATCCCTCCCCGTCACCTATAAAAGACCCACCCCACTCCTCTTCTCATTCCCTCATACATTTCTGTTGTTTCCGTCAATTCTCAATCCATGGCTTTTAGCCCCTGTAACTGCAATTTCTCTGCAACCTCCATCGTTCCCTCACCTGCCATTTCTTACATTCTGTCATTACAACAACAAAAGGAGGTTCTTCTATGCTGTTAATTGATTTACTAGAAATAGCAGTCGATTGTCAATCATACTAAGCCTAGTGGCTATGTGGTAAGAAGCTTGCTTCCCAAACATATGGTTGTAGGTTCAGTCCTACTGTGTAGCACCTTTGGACAAGTGTCTTCTACTTATAGCCCTAGGTTTTCTAAGTGGATTTGTTAGAGAGAAACTGAAAGAAGCTGGTTGTGTGTGTGTGTTTGTACACACACGCACATGCACGCATGCACATGCATACAAGTAAACACGTGTGTGTGTGTCTTGACAACTGGTGTTTACTTGTTTTATGTCTGCATAACTTAGCAGTCTAGCAACAAGAGACCGATAGAATAAGAATCAGACTTAAAAAGAAAGTATGTAGTGGGGCTGATTTGTTTGGCAGAACCCTTCAAAATGGTGCTCCAGCCTGGCCACAGTCAACTGAAACAAGTAAAAAATAAACGATAAAAGTAAGAAGTCCACACACATTTAAAGAATTTGTCTGAAAAGCAAAATGGAATAGTCATGGTTGGAATGAGCTGATCATATCTGTATTTGATTAAGGTTGAGTTGGAGCTAAACTACAAGACAACACAAATATATTGATGATGAGGAATGCCTCCCTCCACATCCTCCTTCCACTGCTGCTACACACAGACACACCTGTCTGCTATTTCTTTTACTGTATTCCATTTTAACTACTTATTTCTTTATTGCCCACAAGGGGCTAAACATAGAGGGGACAAACGAGGAAAGACAAAGGGATTAAGTCGGATTACATTGACACCAATGCATAACTGGTACTTAATTTATCGACCCGAAAGGATGAAAGGCGATGTCGACCTTGCGGAATTTGAACTCAGAACGTAATGCCAGACGATATACCGCTAAGCATTTCGCCCGGCATGCTAACGTTTCTGCCAGCTTGCCGCCTTAAATTCCATTTTAACTACTATCCTGTCATTCCCTCTCTCTCTCATTGCAACTTCTGATGACACTCTTGCCCTTGATATTCTGCTGCCCCCACCGTTACAAGTTCTTTCCTATCACTGTCTTGCCTCAGCTCTTGTTTGTCACTCTCTCCCTCTTATATTCACCCTCTCAGTAACATTGAGCTGGTGAATATAAGAGGGTGAGAGTTCTTTCCTGTTTTGCTTCTTACTTGGCAACTCCACTAATTGTGGTGACCTGAAAAAAATACACTCCTGTGTAAAGTGGTTGGTGTTAAGAAAGGGCATCCAGTCGTAGAGACTGTGCCAAAGATGACATGGAGCAGGGTGATGCTCTCTGGTTTACCAGCTCCTCTCAAACTGTCTAACCCATGCCAGCATGGAAAATGGGTGTTAAGTGATGATGATGATGATGATGATGATTTCACAATCATGTAGGCGTAGGAGTGGCTGTGTTGTAAGTAGCTTGCTTACCAACCACATGGTTCTGGGTTCAGTCCCACTGCGTGGCACCTTGGGCAAGTGTCTTCTACTATAGCCTCGGGCTGACCAAAGCCTTGTGAGTGGACTTGGTAGACGGAAACTGAAAGAAGCCTGTCGTATATATGTATATATATATGTGTGTGTCTGTGTTTGTCCCCCCAACATCGCTTGACAACCGATGCTGGTGTGTTTACGTCCCCGAAACTTAGCGGTTCGGCAAAAGAGGCCGATAGAATAAGCACTAGGCTTACAAAGAATAAGTCCTGGGGTCGATTAGCTCAACTAAAGGCGGTGCTCCAGCATGGCCACAGTCAAAATGACTGAAACAAGTAAAAGAGTAAAGAGTAAAGAGTAATGGTTTTTGTTTCTTACAGGTGAAGCGTCGAGCCATTGTTGTCTGGGAATCAGAAGAAAAGATTGAAGCAGCTAAAGAAGCTAAAACAGAGAAAAGAGCAAACATGAAGAAGAAAAAGTTTAACAAGAAAATGAAAGGTTGTACTTCATTGTACTTCGTTTGCCCTCTTGGTTTTCATTTGTCTTTAGAAGCAGGTATAGCTGTGAGCTAAGAAGTTTGCTTCCCGACCATGCTCGGGCAAGTATCTTCTGCTATAGCCCTGGGCTAACCAAAGCCTCGTCAGTGGATTTGTTAGATGGAAGCTGGAGGAAGCCCATCGTATATGAATATATGTAAATGTATGTGTGTGTGTGCCTCCTTGTCTTGGCATCATGTGATAATTGTAAATGAGTGTCCCTGTCATACAAGCAGTGTCATTTTTTCTTAATATTCTGCCAAAACATGTCTGGCTGTGGGTAAATATTACCTTATTTGGAAACTGGTGAGTGTTGGTGACAGGAAGGGCATCCAGCCAGAAAAAAATCCTCCTCCGTAAAAACCCTGTCTGACCCATGCAAGGATGGAGAGGTGGCTACCAAAATGATGGCGATAGTGATGATGATTGCTTATAAGAAATATGATATAATAAGGATAGCCAGGCTGGTTAGATATTGGGTTTCTTATAATTTCCATTTACCTATTCCATTTTCAAAGCTTTGGCTGGTCTGGAGCTATAGGCGCCACACAGTGGGACTGAACCTAAAACCATGTGGCTGTGAAGTGAATTTCTTAACCCCCAGTCATGCCTGTTCCTTTCATGTAAGAACTTGATAAGCATGAGTAATGACTTGATAAGCATCCTGCTTTTTGTAAGTTATTGACACAGTTTTTTAATTTATTGTTTACAGAACTGAGAATGTCAGTGCGGAGCAGTTTGTGGCAGAAACAGACTTCAACACATCAGCATAGTTATGGCGAAGAGAGTTATGACGAAGAAGAAGACATGTATTCAAAGACTTGCACAACTTGTGGAAATGTCATGACATATGAGAAGATGTAACAAGGGCACTTATGTATCAGGGTCCAGAGATATAGTTAGGGCCATTACTGTCACTGAAGCATTAATGGATCTAGACTTGTAATAAAGTCAAACTGTGTAACAAAGTCAAGGGGTCAAAGTTGAGATGAAAAGCAAGTGAATGAAATAACTGTGTCAATGATACAATGAGACAAATAATGTAATAGCATTCACTACTTAAGCAGTCTAGTGACATGATAACGATAATGATATAAAGCATGTACTGGCGTAACCCCTTGATATGAATAGTTTAATTAAATCTGGTGTGACTGGATTAACGGTGTAATTAGACCAATGATGAGATGACATTTGAAATATATCTTCTTCCATCAATTCTTGTTTATTTGGTCATAAAAAATTGTTTTTCTTCTTTCTTTGTTTTGCATTTTGTAAGGCTGGGTGAGATTTTTTATAATGTCTTGTAGACGTAATTCTTAAATAAAGTTATTTTTTTAGAATACTTTACCATTTGTGTAACTTCAAAATGTTACTGTTAATATTTTGATACGACAATATTAGGTTGTAAGCTTGTTGAATCATTAATATGCTGGATGAAATGTTTCACAGCATTTCTTTGGCTTTATATTCTGAGTTCAAATGCTGCTGAGATCAGCTTTGCCTTTCATCCTTTTGGGGTCAATAAAATAAATATCAACTGAACACTGGGGCTGGATGTAATCAACTTGCTCCCTCCCCTAAAATTTCAGGCCTTGTGCCTCTAGTAGAAAAGTAGGAGGGATTTCAATACATCATTATTTTTCATAATATCTCGTGGTCAAATTAGCTGTTTTTCCAAAGTTTCTTCTCTCATTTTAATCGTAATCATTTCAACTCCGCAAAATAATGAAACACTTGTTAAATTCATAGTTGTGAAGCTTCCACTGCCTACCAATAACAAACTCTATTTTATCTTGAGACCTTGTTTTAGGGGAAAAAAACCCAAAAAACCTCTCCATTCAGAAAATTAGTCATATCTTAGCTGCAAATACATTTTGCAACTCTAAATCCTGATCTCTTTCTTTGTCATTTGTATCTATATGTTATCTAGATTTTTCTCTTTTGTTTTTCCATCTTTCGTAATGCCAGCTTGGGTCACTCAGAGATTCAGCGTTGCTAGAAGACAAACCTTTTTAACAGTGCTATTTTGGGAACCTTCAAAATATCCAAAATTCTCTGTAATTAAATAAAATATCAAACTTATAGGAGAGGGTATTGCTGTTGTTGTTGCGCAGCCTTGCTCCAGCATCTGGTTCCATCTTTGGCGATCTGTCTTTTATTAGATCCAATGACTCTTCCTTTTTTTAAGATAGTAGGATGGGGTTTGAATCAGGAGATTTGACTGCTATTTCTAGCAGGATGAGTTACTACATAGAGGCTCTCTCTCATTATCTCAGCGTTGCAGTTGTTGGATATGTTATTTCAATTATTTTCTGAATCAGATCAAGTATATCAAGGCTATGCTACAAATGATTCTGCTTAATCTGTTGGAAGTCAATGATTTCAAGAAGAGAGAGAGAGAGGGGGGAATAATTCCAGAGGGTTGGTGTTATAAGGAAGAAGGACAGAATGAAGTAGTTAGTGCAGTGACCTTGGAGTTAGATACAGTATAGGTAATGGGAGGAGGAGAGAATAGTGAATTAGGTGTGCTTAATAAATGTCTTCTTTTTTTTTTATAAGTTAGGAGCTGAGCCTATCCATTAGACTACTATTCAGGTAATATAGTTCGTAGATCAAAGGGACGCAACGTATCAAGTGTGAGAAATTATGTACCACAAGGAACATCAGGCCAAGAAACTCAGCCCTTCACATTGCAGTAAATCGCCAAGTGTTGACAGTCCTTGTCCTGTATCGTTAACGAAGATGTGCAAGGGAGATAACTCGCTACTCGTAAAGAATCCTAAAACGTTAGAATATCACACTAAACATAACCCATTTTAAGCGAAAAGGCTGAGAAGGTTGGAGTGTGTCGGTGTGTGACTTTATGCTAGTTGATTGTCCTTTCTCTGGATACTATCTGGAATGTTTGGTTTACTGTTTTAGATGTGAGTTTTACCTGATCTTTTTGAGAGGCAATAATGTGTGGGAAGGGCAAGATTAGTGACGCAGGATCTATTTAAAAAAAACAACACTCATTAATTAGAAAACCTGAAATACATTTAAATATCACAAAGCATCATTGTGGGGCTAACTAAGAATGTCAAGAATGAAACACATTTTTTCTTTACTATTGATGTACAGCATAATAGCTTAGGAAGAATGTGTTTACCATTTTTTCTCCAGCATACAAGTTGATGTAGTATATAATATAAATATTCAGACATCTTCACTATCTTTCCAAATTCTTTCAAATGGAATGTTTGACTCTCCAAAACCATCTTGGTACATTAGTCAACCTACCTTTTTTAATTGTAAATTTTGGTCTGAAAAATTTGACTTGTCTGCTAGAAAATATGGTATGTATTTTTTTTTTTATCCACTGTGAAGTTTTGTTGTGTATAAATTTATGTCAAATGACTACACAGGATATTTTTTTTTATTTGAAAAAATTCAGATCTTTGGTTTTTCTCAATGTTGTTTACACTTTTCATATCTTTCACAAGCAACATCTCAGTAACACTATTTTCTTCCAGCATACAAGTTGAATTTTTCAGATGGAAATTTATAGCAAAAAATAAGTTGGTTGATTTACTCACCAACATGACTTTGGAGGATCTAAAATTCCACATGAAATGCAACAGGATTTGGAAATCTAGTGATAATGTTTGAATGTTTATACTATGTCATCCTGTATGCTGGAAAACACAGTTAAATCACTTTTCTAGACATACTTGGATTAATTTGTAGCATATTGTTGTCATGTTTTTTAACAATACATTATATACAATAAAGTATTTATATAAAATTTCCTAACACTTTGTTGTTAAATTTTCTAGATGTTCATTAGTTATATAGCATGGCTGTGTGGTAAGAAGTTTGCTTTCCAACCACATGGTTCTAGGTTCATTCCCTCTGTGTGGCATTTAGGTAAGTGTCTTCTACAATAGCCTTGGGCAACCCAAACCTCTTGTAAGTGAAAACCGGATGACACCCATTGTGTGTGGGTGTGAGTATATATATATATATATTATATATATATATATACATACACATACTAGTGTGTGTGTGTATATATATATATAAGCAATAGGTAATTTCCGAAAAGTTAAAATTTTGCTGTTTCCACCCCCTAATCCTGTTCTAATCAACAAGAAAACCAGTGCGTGCAAAATTTAGGTCAACTGAACAACTGCTAGGCGACCCTCAAATGCCTTGAAGCTGGAACTTAGTATATGCAATGGTTAATTCTGTTCAAAAACAGTATACTGTTCTCTATCTTGACCAGTTTCCTTTTTCTTCTTAGAGAAATTTATGTGGATACATCCAGGCAATCCCAGCAAATGTTTAAAAATGTTCTGAATCAAATTTACCAATAGTTAATTTTGAAAAATTCCTGAAATAACATGAAAACTTAAGAAATATTAGGTTTTCTTAATAAAGCACACAACTTCTGTAAGAAAAACAATTTTTATTTACAACAATAATTTCTCTAGAATCAAAAACAATGTGAACACTGAATATTGAACATTATTTTTCCATAAGAGAGATTTTAGTGGTAGTTGGGTATGGGTTACGGTTTTCGGTAACGATCTGTAAAACAAATTGTTTCTTAGTTTCATCTTTTGTGAGAATGTTATTGTAATTCTGAATGAATTTGACACCTCCAAGACCACTTCTGTAACTGGATCATCCTTCCATGTCAAAGGGTCTTTGTCAAGGAAATCAATGCTGATAGAAAATCTTGTGAAGAAAGTTTTTGTACCAGGAGTTACAAAAGACGAAAACTCAATGTTTGTAAAGAAAGAGAAGTCATTGTACCTCTTCAGTTGATTTTCTTCTTCTTCCTCTTCTTCACCTTTGTCTGCTTCCAGCATAACTTGAGCAATATTTGCTTTAACCTCTGTTGGAATATTCTCATCAAATATGGATAGAGCCACAGTTTTGGTAGCTAAGTACCAGAGATGGAAAATTTTTTTCACACCAGCCTTACTGATTTCTGGATCAATATCCTGATAACTTATCAGTTGATGCATGAATAGGAAATCATGATAAGGTATTTTAATTGCTTCTAATGACAGAAACCAGGTTCAAACGTATACTCAAGCAAGAAAAATACATATCCTTTTTAAAGAGTTCTTCTCCCCAGGAGATAATTCAAATTGTTCATGAATGTATAAATTGTTTTTGACATCCACCTGGCATGACTTACAGCTCCTGGTGCACGAAATGATATTCCATTCTTCGGAATGCCATTAAGAAAAATCGTTAACTTCAACAATTCTCAGTAATCATCTCGTCGTTTCTGTGTTGAAAGGTGATATTGAAGAAACCCAAGAATGGTAGAATGGACATCATCAGGCACTTCATTGCTACTAGTTATGTAAACCTTCTTATTGAATTTCTTCCAGGTTTCTCTAAATCTTTTGAAAAACGTCATGTCTGAACCAGGAGTTGCACCCAACAGCTCCTAAAAACTAACTCAAAAAATGTGATGATAGCAAGGGAAGTATAACAGGTCAGGATTGAACAATTTTTCTAGAAATTGTACAGGCACCATTTACTGGAGTTGTGTTGCTTGCTGTTGTATCACAGCAAAGTGCCTGAATTTTGTTGATTATACTCTACTTCTCCACTGCTTGGTAAACAGCCATGGCTTGCTGTTCTGAAGATGGTGGAATTTCAGGGACTCCCAACAATTGCTCTTTGCCTTGAAAAGTTACTATTATTGCCAGTCTGTGAGTGCTGGGAGCAGCTTTCCATCCCAGTGCAACACTAATTCTTGACAGTCGTTTAGGTTAAATTTGTGCTGTATTTCTGTGTGTCTTGTGATCTGAATATTCCAGGCAGCCACAGTGAATGATTATCACCCAATCACATCCCACATGTAATGATCTTTGGATTAGGAGGCCAGAAATTGGGGCTGGCAAAATTGTTGAAATTCTTTAACAATCACTTCTGGCTCATTCTAGAGGTATGGTAAGGAATTGAATCCTGCTGCCACACATATGGCTTTCCAGCTGCAACCTCCTCCAACCAGGGATTGACTACAATCTTCAATAGCTTCCACATAGCTATCTAAATTGAGCTTAAGGTCCTGTACAGAGGTGTGGAGTGGTATGACGTCACCCTCATTGGAGACACACCCAAAGAACATCACAGTTTGGGGAAAGTTGGTTCTCATGATGTTCGTGTCACATCTTGCAGCCTTTACCGTGTTCGCAGAGCATTGAGCAGCAGTCATGATGTTGGCATTTTGACACCCAGCGTGAATCATTATGATACGGGTAACTCTTTTCTCATATTCAGATAGCTTCCAGTCCTCCATGTCAGTTGACTTTTTCTCAATAGCAGCTTTAACATTTATGCTCTCCAACACCGTTGGTTGTTCACCAATACACCAAGCTGTTCCTGAAAAAGAAGACATAAAAATCATCAAACTCCCTGCAGATGGTCGCATAATATTCATAGTCTCAGATGGTCATACTTAGAAATCTGGCTAAAAAGTCTAATAATGGTTGCTGCTGATAGGATCCTACGGAGGAGGTTCTGGAGCACTCTACTCTCACACACAGTGGGTAGAAAATATAGATAGATAGAAAGGCGGTGAACTGGCAGAAGCGTTGGCACACCGGGTGAAATGCTTTGTGGTATTTCATCCATCACTGCGTTCTGAGTTCAAATTCCACTGAGGTCGACTTTGCCTTTCATCCTTTCGGGGTCGATAAATTAAGTACCAGTTATGCGCTGGAGTCGAGGTAATCGATTTAATCCATGTGTCTGTCCTTGTTTGTCCCCTCTATGTTTAGCCCCTTGTGGGCAATAAAGAAATAAGAAAATATAGATAGATGAATGTGTGTGTGTGTTTGTCCCCACACACTGCACTTGACAACCAATGTTTGTGTGTTCATGTCTTTCGCCACTAAGCAGTTCAGCAAAAGAGAGTAAGTACCAGACTTTAAAAAATTGTAACTTAGCTTAACTAATAAATTTTCAGTATATTTAGAATGGTGTTGTTAATTCCACAGACAATGATCAAAGTGCTTCCAAATGTCTTGTCTTATTTTAAAATATCACAGACCATCTTAACTAATGTGTCTATTTTTTATAAAAGATGGTAATGTGTAATTTGTGGGAGATTTGGCTGTTATTTCTAGCAGAATCATGACAATATACAGGCACTTTCACTGGCTCACTGGAATTATTATTATTATTGAGGTTATTGTTATTGTAGTTGTTAAGGCATTGTAAACAGAGAATTAGCTGAATGTAATAGAAAGTAGGACTAAATAACTTATAGTTTATCAATAAAATCAATATCTGGCATATAACTAGTATTGATTTAATCGATTATATCTTTTTCCCTACAAGTTTGTGACCTTGTTTTAAAGGAAGAAATCATTATTAAAGCAGTAGAATGAATTAAGCAATAGAAACATCACACGACTAATGCTATTGCAAAACGTATGAAGGCCACAACATCCCTGCTGCTATGTATAATGTTATTCTGTGTGTTTATAATGTGTGTTTTCCTGTAACATGTTTAATAAGTATATCTCTGGAATGAAAGTGAAGATATAAGTGAAATTTTAACGTAATGAAACAAGATGGAAACGTTAGTTAAATTCTCAAAATCTTAACTATGGAACAAAATTTAAGACATAATAAAAATTTTAACGTACAACAAGTTCAAGTGATATGTTTTGAAACACCTTAACTATTGAACGAAATTAAAAATGTAATCCAAATTTTAATGTAAAGAAACAAGTTGAAGTGTTACGCTCTTAAAAGCTTTCATAATGTAGTGAAATTTAAGACATGATACAAATCTTAACGTAATAACAAGTCTAAGTGTTATGATCTTAAAATCTTCAATTTTGCAACAAAATTTAAGACATAATTGAAATTCTACCGTAATGAAACAAGATCATAATCAATATGTTTAATACAATGAAATAAGGTCATGTGTTACACTCTCACAAACCTTAACTATGGAGCAAAATTTAAGATGTAATCAAAATCTTAACATGATGAAACAATGTTATGAAGATGCATAAATTTATGCATCAAAATAGGAAATAGGAATATTTATAAAAATAAGAATTTCCAGAACTTCCAGAAGCTATAATCATATATTTAAATCCATGCATTTATTTAGGACCAACAGCAATACAACTCAGGAATTTCTAGAATTAAATTCCCTCACAAGGTAATTGTCAACTTGGAACTTTAGTAGAAGATACCTGCTCAAGGTGCCCCACAGCAGATTGAAATTGAAACTATATGTTTGCAAAGCAACTTCTTAACCACACAGCTATTAGCTGTGAATTCTATCCATCCCTTTTCTCCATCTATTGGAAGGGTCGTGGGGACATGGTCATCAGGTACCTTCTCCATAAGGTCTGATCAGAAGATTACCAATGTAGATAGATTTATAATCATGACCAACTGAAACTATGGATTTTATTGAACCGTCTCATTCTTGGTCTACCCCTGTGTCACCGGCCAGTTGGCTCAGCTTCACGATTCCATCTTGGAATTCTTCCTTGTAACATTCTTGTCACATATTCATAGTAGCAGAGCTTTGAACTCTCAATGTAGAGAAGCAGCAGCTACACTGGAAAAGATTCCTTGATCTCTAACCTACACATCCTGTCAAGTATTGTTACTCTAAAGATCCTTCAGAAGAATCCCATTTCTGCCGCTTGTATTCGTAATTGTACTTTTTTGGTCATTACTCAACATTTGTGACTGTTGGTTAGGATAGGCAAGGAAACCAAATTAAAGATAAGAAGTTTGGCTTCTTTTACCAATCTCTCTGCTTCAGAGGAATGAATGCTGGAACTGGGGGATTACTGTGCCAGCACCTGTAATTCTAGCATCCAGTTCTGCCTTCAGCTTCCCATCAGTCTTGAATACAACCCTGAGATACTAAAGTGTCCATATTAACCATAGCAACATTTATCATGGTTCAGCTTAGTGGTTTTGTTGGTTCTAACATGTGAAGACCAGAGTAAAAAAAAATATCAAGCTTAAAAAGGATTGGCAAGAGGTAAAGAATCGTGTTGTGTAAAAGGGCTTTGATAAGTGATGGGAAAAGCTGATGCAAAGACAGTGATGCAAAGACAGATGATGATGATAAAGAATGTTATTAAATAAGCATTGTGTAATAGTTATGGAAAAGGAGATTTGGGACAAACGGTGAGGTTCTTGCTTTTTCCAAAGATGTTATTAGCAACATTCTGTTGTGTCTGGGGAAAGTCATTTTCCTTTTGCGCCTTATTATTTAACACACTCACTGGTAAAATTTCCACTTATTTCTTATTTTTATTTTCCTAAAATTTTCATTGCACCTTGCAACCTTTCCTATTGAATAGATTGCAAGACACAACGAAAATTTTAGGAAAATAAACATAAGAAATAAGTGGAAATTTTACCGGTGAGTGTGTTAAATTATAAAGCAAAAAAGAAAATGACTCTCTCCAGACACAACAGAATATGCTTCAACACACGAACTCATATAAAGAATCTTGCAAATCAAATCCAAAAACAAAATTATTAGCAACAAACATATGTTACTGCCAAAAAGGCTGAGCGTGTCTTGGAATCACTTACCAAGTCCTTTGTGAGTCGCTCTCTGGCTATCTATCTGGAATTTGCATCACCGGTCTGGAACCCCTAACTTGCCCAGGATATTAATCGTCTGGAAACCGTTCAGTGACGTGCAACCAAGTGAATACTCTCCATCAGGCATTTGCCATATTCTGAATGCCTTACTTCCCTGGGCATGGATACATTGAAACTCCGACGTCTGGCAGCTGACTTGGCAGACACCCATAAAATTATTAACCATCTTACAAACAATAACTCTGAGCACCTTTTCAAACTCCACCTGTCAAACACCCGTGGACATGTTTACAAAGTCAGAAAACAGCACAGCTCCCATGACTTTCGGAAACATTTTTTCATGCTAAGAGTTGCTGAAGCATGGAACAGACTGCCGGCATCAGTTGTTAGTTGTCGGAGCACTGATCCTTCAAAACTTCCATGCTTCCTGAGATTCGCCAACACTACACCTGATTTTCTCCTCTCCATACACACGCAAGCATGTATCTGACTCATACACTGTTCGCTCTCCAGACATTTGTACATTACTGCATATGCTTTATACGCACTTTTGACAAGTTGTGGTGCACCTGAGCACTGTATACAATAATTTCATTATTATTTAATAAGAATTTAAGAATGAAGGATGTGCTAATGATTCAATTTGATCAAATGAAGAAGAATTGTTTGGAGAGTTTTTATGTTTCAGAAGTGATTGTCACTGGCACCATCATGATGATGATCATCATCACCATGATTACCATCATTATTTTCATTCTCATTGTCGGCATCATCATAGTAGTCATCATCATTGTTGTTGATATCATCGATGTCATCATCGAGACGATGACGGTTTACGTGTGCTTATTTTGTTGTGATCGTTCCCCCCCACCACTCCCTAATCTTGATTTTCTTTTGTTTTCTGTTTTTATTTAATTTAATTCCAATTTGTTTATCTTCAGAAAAATAAATTATTTGAAATGAAGTGAATATATATATATATATATATATATATATATATATATATATATATATACTCGTTTATTACTGTTCTTATTTTATTATTTTAACTCATGTCCATTGTCCACAGATCTTTCACCACACATCTGTAACCTCTTCAGTAACACTTTTCATTTTCGTATGTATGCTTGCTTTACTTACTCCATATGTGTGTGTGTGTGTGTGAGTGTGTGTGTGTTTGTGTGTGTATATATATGTATATATATATGTTATATATATATATATATATAAATGTACATATTTATATGTATGTATATATATGTATATATATATATATGTATCTATATGTGTATCATCATGTACATATATATATATATATGATTGTCGTTTAATGTTTGCTTTATATATATATATATATATATGATTGTCGTTCAATGTTTGCTTTATATCATCATCATCATCATCATCATTTAGCGTCCGTTTTCCATGCTAGCATGGGTTGGACGGTTCTACTGGGGTCTGTGAAGCCAGAAGGCTTCATCAGGCCAGTCAAATCTGGCAGTGTTTCTACGGCTGGATGCCCTTCCTAACGCCAACCACTCCGTGAGTGTAGTGGGTGCTTTTTACGTGCCACCCGCACTGGTGCCAGACAGAGCTGGCAAACGGCCACGAACGGATGGTGCTTTTTATGTGCCACCGGCACGAGGGCCAGGCGAGGCTGGCAACGGACACGAAACAGGGCGGTGCTGGCAACGGTCGCGAAACGGAAAGTTCTCTTACATGCCACCGGCACTGGTAACACATCTGCAATTTCCATTGATCGATTTCGATTCTGATCCTCACTTGCCTCAATGGGTCTTCACAAGCAGAGTTTCGACATGCCACCGGCACTGGTAGCACATCCGCAATTTCCATTGATCGATTTCGATTCTGATCCTCACTTGCCTCAACACGTCTTCACAAGTAGAGTTTTGTGTCCCAAAAGGGAAGGTATGCATACGTAGCTGGCTCCATCCCATGTAGAAGGCCACGGGTTGTGGACTCACTTGTCCTGCCGGGTCTTCTCGCGCACAGCACACTTCCAGAGGTCTCGGTCTCTAGTCATTTCCTCAGTGAGACCTAAAGTTCGAAGGTCGTGCTTCACCACCTCGTCCCAGGTTTTCCTGGGTCTGCCTCTTCCACAGGTTCCCTCAACGCTAGGTGTGGCACTTTTTCACACAACTATCTTCATCCATTCTCGCCACATGACCATACCAGCGCAACGTCTCTCTTGCACACCACAACTGATGCTTCTTAGGTCCAGCTTTTCTCTCAAGGTACTTACACTCTGCCGAGTGTGAGTACCGGCATTACACATCCATCGGAGCATACTGGCTTCATTTCTAGCGAGCTTACGCATATCCTCAGCAGTCAGGCCCATGTTTCATCACTGCCATGTGCATGGCTGTTCGTACACACGCATCATACAGTCTGCCTTTCACTCTGTGCGAGAGGCCTTTTGTCACCAGCAGAGGTAAGAGCTCTCTGAACTTTGCCCAAGCTATTCTTACTCTAGCAGTTACACTTTCAGCACACCCGCCCCCGCTGCTGACTTGGTCACCTAGGTAACGGAAACTATCAACTATTTCTAGTTTTTCTCCCTGGAAAGTGACGGAAGTTGGTCTCAGAGCATTTTCAGTGTTTATTGTTCCTGAGCATCTGCCACATACAAAAACCATCTTCCTAGTTAGCCTTCCTTTGACATTGCTGCATCTCTTATGTGTCCATAGCTTACACTTGGTGCATCTTATAGAGTTTCTACCTACACCTTTTCTACAGATCGAGCAGGGCCATCTACCTGAAGGTGTTTGTGATTTGTCTACCTTCCTACTGATTACGACTTGGTTTTAGCTAGATTGACTCTGAGGCCCTTCGATTCTAATCCTTGTTTCCACACCTGAAACTTCTCCTCCAGTTCTGATAGCGACTCAGCATTAGAGCAAGGTATCAGCATAGAGGAGCTCCCAAGGGCATCCTGTCTTGAATTCCTCCGTTATTGCCTGGAGGACTAAGATAAATAGGAGGGGGCTGAGTACTGAGCCTTGGTGGACCCCTACCTCTACCGGAATTCTTCACTGTACTCATTTCCAACAACCCTCACCCTACTAGCGGCGTCCCTATACATGGCCCGCACAGCTCTCACTAACCATTCATCTATCCCTAGTTTTTTCTCATTGCCCACCAGATAAGGGATCGGGGGACCCTGTCGTATATATATATATATACATATATATATACATATATATATATATATATGTGTATGTACATGTATATATGTGCTTGTGAATATATATGTATGTGTGTATGTATATATATATATATATATATATGTATGTATACACACACACACACACATATACGTATATATATATATATATGTATATATATACTCACTCATACACAATCACATGCACATACATTAAAACTGTTCAATGCATTTAACACGAACAATTTTCCTTTCTTTGCTCTGCCATTCATCTAATTAGGAAAACAGCAACGAACCACCTTAAAATGACTTCCATATAAGTTTTTACTGTTTGACAGTAATTTTCCTGTATTAAAAGCTTCCTACATAGATAGATGTTTATTATGTCTGTGTATGTTTTAAACATGCAAAACCAACTGCAGCTCAGCTTGACAAGTTCTAAATTAAGATATAAGCTATTTACTTGTCATGTACCCTCAGAAGAGGAGCAGCTATTTCGGCAATGAATTTAACAAGTCACAATTTTTGTAGAAAAATCACAAGTTCTTTTGCTTCATATGTGTTTGTATGAAGGACACAGACACAAATGCAGGCAGAAGCATACATTTGACATATATGCTCTGACAAATAGACAACACATGCAAACACACGCATGCATGCACCCCCACCCACATTCTTATATACACCCGTATGTATAGACACACACTGACACATGTACATATACGTATGTATGTATATGTGTGTGTGTATATATATATATCTGTTTCTTTATTACCCACAAGGGGCTAAACATAGAGGGGACAAACAAGGACAGACAAACGGATTAAGTCGATTACATCGACCCCAGTGCGTAACTGGTACTTAATTTGTCGACCCCGAAAGGATGAAAGGCAAAGTCGACCTCGGCGGAATTTGAACTCAGAACGTAATGGCAGACGAAATACGGCTACGCATTTCGCCTGGCGTGCTAACGTTTCTGCCAGCTCGCTGCCTTCAATGTGTATATATATATCATCATCATCATCGTTTAATGTCTGCTTTCCAAGCTAGCACGGGTTGGATGATTTGACTGAGGACTGGTGAACCAGATGGCTGCACCAGGCTCCAATCTTGATCTGGCAGAGTTTCTACAGCTGGATGCCCTTCCTAACGCCAACCACTACGAGAGTGTAGTGGGTGCTTTTATGTGCCACCGGCATGAGGGCCAATCAGGTGGTACTGGCAATGGCCATGCTGTGCTGAAATGGTATTTTTTACATGCCACCTGCACAGGAGCCAGTCCAGCAACACTAGCAACGGACTCTCTCGAATGTTTTTTCACCTGCCACCAGCATGGAAGCCAGTTAGCTGCTTTAGCAACGATCATAATTAGATGGTGCTCTTAGCGCTCCACTAGCACGGATGCCAGTCATCGAATTTGATATATATATATATATATATATATATATACACATACATATTTATATAATATATATATACACACACCACCCACGAGTGAGTGGACAAATAAAAGAAGGGCACTCAACCAATTTATTGGGAGTCACATGTATGGATCAAAACAGTTTGATTGAAATTCGTTGGTGCTCTTGTGTTTCAAGCGTGATGTTAGTCATCAGCCATTTTGAATTCAAATTAGCTAATGACTAGCATCATCCTTGAAACCCAAGAGTATCAACAAATTTTAATCAAACTGTTTTGATCCATATATATACATATATGTTTGTATGCGTATATGTATAACATATATATGCATGTATATCTGTATATACATATATGTATGTATATATATATATATGTGTATATATATATATATATATATATTATATATATATATATATATATATATATATATATATATAATATATATATGTATGCATGTATGTATGTATGTATATGTGTGTGTGTATATAAATATATATATATATACACCTATATATATATACATATACACATGCATATAATATATATATATTATATATATATATATAATAAATGCATATACATATACATATATATATTATCATATATATATTATATATATATATATATATATATATATATATATATATATATATATATTTATATGTATGTAAAAATCACATGCATATAATTAAAGATGAATATGCAGTGATATATGTGCAGAAGAAGATACTGGAGGGGTTGGCACCAACTTTGGAAGTGAGAGTTATACCAGACCTCGAATTGGATGTCAATGCACTGTTCCAAAAGTCTCAGTTGTCATATCTAAGGTAAGGATCTTGAACTGTAATAGATTGAGATTCAGGGTCCACAGCTCATTAACTTCTTGTTAAAATATCTGAGGGATCTTCATGGAATGTGGGCATATGTTTTCAAGAAACAACTTAACCTTTTGCAATCTAAGATCCCAGATGAACCAATATCAAGGCAGGAAACTCAAAAGAAGGCAGCGGTATCGAACGTGAGCCGTCTAAGAGTCCATAAATCAGGGAATAGATACACTCGTATATTTGTTAATCGAGTGGGTATATTATCGAAAATGTACCATATTATATATTCATCAAGGCTGATTTACCAATCGCTCTCGCGCTTGGAATACAACTGAGTGTTAGGTAACAATACGATTATATAACCCTACGCTGATCAGAGTTAACCGATGTGAAAAGGAATATGACAACTGCTCTCTATTGTTGGAGAGGAATGGTCTGCTTCGTTGCTGTGAAAAAGATGGTGAAACGAAAATGACCAGTGGATTAGGTTAGGAGTTATGTCCCTTGGTTGGATTCGCTGTAAAGCTGGTAAGAGCTATCTTGAAGTGTATGTGGGAAATGTGTAGTGTTCCTGTGGGGATGGAATATGTGATATGTGTAGTGGTGTCTTATGTATAATTTTTTCCAGTTGTGTAAGCACATATAATTGTGTTCGTTACTCTGTTTTCTTTCTGTATTGTTTAAGGTCATGGGGGCTTTATGTTAGCGTACGGTGTGCGTAGAGGCACAATGTGTGTGTGTGTGTGGGTACAATATGTGTGTAGGGGTATATATTAGGGGTATCCGCTTTGTTGGGGCGTGCGTGTATGTACGTGGGTGCGTTGGTGTATGCTCTGGTCAAACTCTTTGCTGGGCTCGAAGGTATTAGTGGAAGACCGAAGTTGGGGGACTGGTGGTTGTAGTCATGGTGGGGCGCACAGGTACGATAGGATGTACTTCCTTTCATGTGGGCAAGAATTAAACACTTCATTTCTGCTATTCAGGTAAATATCCGGGCTCTGGCTGCCCTTTAAAATCGCCCTCTTCTCTGCCAGGCATAACTTGCACTTCCTGCTGTTATTGAAGAACGGTTTATATTTCTCCAGGATCTTCCACTTTATGTTGTTCTCTGTGATGCTTTCTTTCAAAGATCAAATGCGCTTGGTCAGGGTTGTGGAGCTGCATCTCTCCAGGATGTTGAAGGAGGACTTGTGGTTGTTAAAGCGGGTTCTGAAAGGGCCTTCCGTTGCTTCCACATACTTCTGCACGTTCAGCTGCCCATTGGGTCCTATAACTTTTATCTCTGCTTCGTAACAACAGTCTCTATGTTACAGTGACAGTTCAGTGGACATGTTGTGTTACTCTCGCATGAGCACCCTTCCTCTGTCTCGAGTGTAAGCCTACCTACTAAAATCCTTTTTTACACTAGGTGCACAACTAAATGAGATTTTCAGGGTGTGTCTATTAAATATTTTGTTGAATCTATTTGTACGGGGAAGTGTTTATCAACTAATCTAAGGAAGATCTTACCTACTCTGGTTTCAACATTTAAAGAGAAGGGCGGAAAGTATTGTGGTTCGCACCGCCCATCTCTTTAAATGTTAAAACCAGAAAATCCGACCAAGCAATATCAGCAGAGAAAATTCGAACGTAAAATGATGATGATGATGATGACGACGAAGATTATGACGTCGATGATGATGACGACGACGGTGATGCAAATGTGCCGCCAAAAATTATGTTAACCAATGTGTTGTCTGTTGTTTGCTTTTAAAGACAGTAGGATTGAAGGTGATTTGGAGAAGCTCTTTCTGGCAGACTGAACGATTACAGATCTTATTAACCATTGGTTGAAAAATTGAACTAAACTGATTATTTTGTGAGAAGGGCATACATAACATAGCTAAATTATTAGGCCATATTGTGAAATTCAAAAGAAACCTATAAGTTGATATTAAATGCAGTGAATTAGAACAAAACGAAGAAAGACAGATTCAGTCTTTTAGCTTTTCTAGTTTTAAGAATTAAACGATTTAAACATAATATATTCAGACAAAATGTGACACATATACATCTTGAGGTGACCGCTGCTGTAATCGAGATGTTCTGGTGATTTATTTGTATGAATTTGTGAATATACAATTGTGTTGTATAATGTCGGGCATACGTATTTATGAAAACATGTAAGCATAATTTCTTCCATGTTGAAATTAATACTACGTGAAGGAAGTTGCGAAACGGCCTTAACCTTAAGGACGTCAAGTGGCTAAATATATATCCATTCACCTTTTGGTTTTTATGATTTACATATACACGTGTGTGTGTGTGTGTGTGTGTGTGTGTGTGTGTGTGTTGTGTGTGCATTGCTGCTTCTTAACCATTCTGTTGGCGATCGTATCTCGACCAACATGTGTCCCCTCTACCGAAAAGATAATTATTTCTACGCCAGCTGCTATGTTGTTGTTTTTGTCTCATTTGGTCTAAAGTCGTAA